>NC_084986.1:14742483-15042483 GCF_963691925.1 Scomber scombrus
CTACACATATTAGGCAAAACCGATTAGTGTTAATACGGATGTAATTTTGGGAGAATTAAACAATTATATACAGTAGTCTTGCTGTAAGTTTGATGTTTTTCTCAAAAAATACAATATCGTCCATTCATTTCTAATCCTAAAAAAATATACTCACATCATGTAACTCACAGGGAGACCCAGTCACGTACATATACAGTTATACTGTTCAATGTCCTGGCAATAAAACAATAAAAAGGGCTTCTTTGTTTGAAGAACCTGTGTAACACTGCCAGCAGTGAGGTTTAGGTTTCCTATAGCTCATTTATTTTGTCTCTCTATAGCTGTAAACACCTTCTCCATTTACATTAAGTTATAGGCCCTGATGCTTTACTGACTACTATATAAAGTCTCAGAGAAACATGAGGACTCAGGATAAAGTGGGTCATCTGTGTGGCATTTAAAGCATCCTGTATGTACAGTACAGTGTGTGTGTTCAGCTGCTTTACTGTGTTTCTGTGCTCATGCATGCACATATATGGGTTGTGACAAAAAGAGGATCTTAAATCATGATGACACCTGAGCAGTAATACTTGTTAGATTGCCCTCTAGGTGATGGTACCACTGGTTTTCACCCTCATGCTCATCTCAAAAGTGCAAACCAGATTGATGAGGGTAGTCGTCCCCTTAACAGCCTTTTATGCAGCTGCCTCCACTCAAACAGGTAATGGAGACAAAGTCTGCGGGGCGCTTTCTTCTGCACAAGCTCCAAAATGAGGACTTGAGTGGTTTTGCTAAGTTTATTATCTTTCTGCCTGTCTGGGCATACTGTATGCTCTTACAGTTATTGGGGATCAAACTGGTGAAAACAGCTACAGTATGCAGCGCTCTCTCCTCAAAACAGAAGAGATTTATACCACTTGGATAAAAGCTAAGGAACACAAAGTTTAAAGTCACAGCAGATGTAAAAAAAAAAAATTGAAATAAAACCTGTCTTTATGATACTTTGATCATTAGGCTTTGCTTTTTTTTTTAAATACAAAAACAGTCCAAGCCTGGGTACAGTATAGTGCTGTACTATGTGTAGCCAATACTCTTTAAGTCAATAACACATAATGTTGGTCCATAGAAAGGAAAATTAGCAGGTGTTTCATATAGATTTTTGTTGAATATAATTGGATAAATGAAAAACAGGTATTTCCTCAAAACTCTTTAAGCAGGTGTCTACAAAGCTGCCCAGAGAATTTTAAAACGTTATGTTCTATATATCCAAAATTTAATTTGCTTAAAATCTTCCAGCTGCAGTTGCAGTTATGGTAGGTGTAACGTGCCCTTTCCCTTCCAACATCCCAGCATTTTCAAACCAGGTACATCCAACTAAACGGGCTATAATTGTGAACTCCATAATGCTGCCATGTTGCCACAGTTTGGGTGCAGTATTTTTGTTCCACCAATCTTTAAATTGGCCTTTAAACAAGGACTAGTGAACCATGATGGGTTGTTGCGATATCAGACCAATGATGAGCCACTGAAACACAGTTGACTTACGTCTGTGGTCTGGTACAGTTTAACAAATGAAACAAATGAAAGTGTTTGCTGCAGTTTCCCAAGTAAAGAATTTCAGTTTTAACAGTAACTGTTCAAATGCTCAGATGCTTCAAATATGACATAAGTATCAGTAACTTATAAATAGGGGAAACTACTACGACTTTTATCCATCAACATACACAACTTACAGTAACGCCAACATTACTCAACAGATGTGGAAAAAGCAAAATTAATACATCTCTAATAGCGCTGTAATTACTCTTCTATTAGAAACAAGATATTTCAGCTGCTGCATTGCCAAGTAACCAGCAGAAGCAATGTTGTGCTGTTCGTCCACAAAGTCAATGAAAAACATGTTTGGTTTGTGCCTCCCCATTAATCTGCACAGGACCTCATGACTCCTTTGGCTGGCAGCGCTCCATAGACGATTGGCTGCTCGACATCTCACACAATGTGTTTGTGTATGTATGTTGTAATGTACAAGCAGGCCTGAAATTCCTCCATGGAGAATTGTACCTGTATGTGTAGAGTATACTGGGTTTTAATACAGAAAGGTTTTGTTTTATTTATAAAGACCACTTTCCACACTGAAGCTGACCATACTGCAATAATAACAATACAATTCAATATTTCAAAAGGTCATCACATTGGCAGCATACTGTACAACACAAAATGTGGAGGGGCAGGGTTTGTATAACTACATTGTAAATAGTGGTTAAGATAACACTGTACAGCTGAAATATTTAGAGGTTTTAAAATATAGGTTTGCAATTATTCAAGTCTGTCTTAAAATAGCAGTCATGTGTCCATATGAACAATGAAAGAGGTTTTCTTCACTATAATCATTCCTTCTGTTCATACTGGCTATGAAAATATCTCCTTCAAATATGTTTTCAATGTAAATAATGGGGGCCAAAATCCACAGTGCATCCACACTGTCATTTTGTGCAAAAATTCCCTTAAAAGTTTATTTTGAAGCTCATATGAGGCTTCAGAAGTCGGAGTTAGTCATATCAAGTGGATATTTTTTTTTTTTTTTATTTATTTTTTTTTTTTCTCGGACAGTGTTTCCTTGTTGAGCTGTGTTGAAAGTATGGTAACAAAAAGAGGGGCTTTGGCACCAAAGAGACTGCAACACTGAAAGGTATCTACTTGATTTGACTCATTTGGTGGACTTCATAAGCTTCGGATGAATTCTTTGCACAGGAGGATGACTGTGGATTTTGGCCCTCATCACTTATATTGTAAGTGTACATGAATGGGGATCCTTTAATGGCCAGTATGAAAAGGAAGAAGGATTACAGAAAAAGAAAAAAAAGGTGTCAATGTTGTTTTGGGCACCTGACTACTGTTTTAGTATGGACTTGAAAAAACCCTTACTATAATTTATAAATTCCTAAATCAGAAATGCACCTTTTTCCACAGCAGACGGTTTGAATGACAGGAGACTTTGCCAGAGTCACAGTGTTTGCCACACTTTTGGACACAGTTATACAGTAAAAGGACACAGCGGTTTTACTGATGACTACATATGAATGCAATATGTAACATTAATAGTCTGTAAATCTCCATGATATGTAAACAAACAAGTGCATAGTTTTCAAGCCACATCCTGTCATCTCTGTAAACAACTGCTGATATGGGCAGCCCACTCTAACATTCCCACTACATGCTCAAACACACCAAGCTACACTATTAAGTTCTGACGCTGATGGCCTGATGTTAGCAAACTCAAACAAACAGCTTGTCTGTAACTGTTCTGTCTTATGAAGGTGTTTCCGTTGAAATCATATGCCTCTAAACAAACCGCTGTTGGTTTAGTTGTTCTGTTCTGAACTGTCATTATAATCTAATTTGCCCATATGGCCAAGTCGGATCTATAAACATACAAAATAAGATGTCTTCTTCCTCTTTCACTGCTGTTCACCCCTCCATCTCCAGACTCCAATCCGATTTCCCTTTGTATTCGGTTCCAAATGAAATAGTGGTTTCACTGTGGCTGTAAACTGAGTGGATCAGCTGTGTTTTGTTATGTTTGCAAAAGGCAAATAACAAACATCCTTGTAGTCTAGCTGCAGGCCGTCCAACGGTCCACTTCTAGAGCCCAGTGACTAACATGTTTCTTTTATTACACGGATTAGGATCTAAATTCAGTTTTATCTTTTCAGCACCACAAACATAATCAGTGTAATGGGAAACAGAAACCCACCCTGCGTGAAAAAATAGTGTTTTACTATTAAAATTTCCAAAGAGGGAATAACAAATAACATTTCCACTTGAGAAGATTTATTGAGTAACTCTGCTATGTTGAATTCTCAAGTCAGTAATTCAATTGTTACGGTATTATGTTTTCACTCACTCACTGGCACATTTAAACTATATCCATTAACCTCAAGACAACAGAGTTTCCAAATGTATACTGCAAACCTGCTAAGCATATTCATGACATCAAATTGATCTATGACAGTAACATTACACACAGAGCCATTTGTCCAGCAACAGGGCGATGCTATATTTCTAGTTGTAATTACAGTAGTAGTTTGCTAGAATTGCTTGCTAGGTGGATGCTATTTTGTTTTTTTAGCTTTATTTTTAACTGGACCTCACCAAATTATATTGTCCTTTAAACAATTAGTGTTTGGTTGATGTACGTGATTCAAATATACCCAAGTTTAGGTTACGTTTTGGAGGAGTACATGTTAGCTTTGTTGCAAACCTCTGTGATATAACTTATCCTTTTTCTCCTTTTCTGACCCTAAATGAAAAGTCAGTTGTGGGGTCTGCCTAGAGTCGTGATACCAGACAATCTGAAATCTCCACCTACCAAAGTCTGGGGATTTCTAAATGGTAGTTGGACGGTAGTCGCTTTACACATCTTACCTGAAATGATGCCCTCCAACCCATCCTCCTCTGTAGTGAACTGCATGTCAACGCCACAAAGAGTTTGGATTGGTTCTACAATGCAGGTTTGGGTCTCTCCATAGACCCACCACAGCTACCAATCAGTGAGAAACTTGCTGTCATTTTCACAAGGTGCAACAAAAAGTCTTTATAAGCACACATTCATTGTGTAGGGCGCCTAAAACACATTACAAGGAAACCTAAATCAGTTTTTCAATGCTAGGTACAAGTTATGTCCATTCAAATAATAGTTGAACATTTTTCAAGCTGTCTTCTTCATTTATTACATTTTAATAGTGGCATATTTTAGGTATTAGTGGATTTGTGTGTAATGTTTGTAACTGTCCAGTAGATCAAGAAAATCATCTTACATGTGTGTATTTTTTATGATGACAATAGAAATGAGAAATGTGTGGTGGAATTTTAAATAAAGATTTTTTTAAATAAAAACAATTTTTATAACGTTTAAAGTGGTAACTTTAACCATAGGAGTCAAATTACCAGTAGTTGCTCTGCTCTCTCTTTACTCTTCTGTATGTATGATCTCAGTGCAGCTAATCCGAGTTTGTATATGAGGTGTCAAAGAGAAGACATATCCCTACATGCACTGCTAAAGATAAGCAACACTTGTCACAGTTAGTCAAATAACAGGGTCTACAATGAATTTAAGTTGCAAAGACTCCATTGTAATCCCTGGTAGTTTGTTGCCATGTGCAGCAGAGGCTGTGTGAGTTATTTTTCCCAGCACTATTGAGGACTATTTGCGCAAGATAATAAAAATACACACAAACATCTTTTCGAGCTCAGTTGTTAGATTGTGTGTTTATTTTTGTGTTTATTCCAAGAATTATCTTTATAACCTTCAGAGCACCGTCTTTCAAATCTAGCTATGTGTTTTTTGAAGTGTCAGTAAACACAGACGAAAAGAACAGTTCAGGGTGAGATTTAAGACTCTGTAATCTCCAAAACACAGGACATAACCTGCCATTACCCACCACAGCTTCACATGGCCAGTGTTTTTGTTCATTTACTTTTTTTTATGGATGGTTTACTCTACACTTGTAATTAACTTTGCCCAGGGCATCCTCTTTTAGAGAGCTTTTTCACACAGTTTGATAATTATAACTGTCACCAGGAAACTTTTCCATGAACTTCATTTTAAAAACAATTTCATTCTGGTACTTCAGCAACATTTCATTGAAGTAACGTTAGTTGTTTTTTTTTATGGGGGGGGGGGGGGGGGGGGGGGGGGGGGGGGGGGGTGTTTTGCAGCCTTGACAATTTCACTCTGTCATGGCTGATTACATCAGATTGATCATACTGTACAGGCTCAGTTCTTTCATCAGTGCTGTAAAAGTAGTCAAAAAACCCCGGGCCTGACTAATTTAAAGTCCCATGATGGCCATAATCTGGATTACTGGCTAAGATTTCACTCCATCCATTACAATCTGATAAGAATTCAGAGCTACTAAACAAAAGATGGAGATCTAAGAGCAGGCCTCCCTGTTTGCAGGATATAAATCAGTCTAGAGACACTTAAAAAAAGACTTTATGGTGCAATGTATCAGGGAATTTCCAGAGAAGAGTCCCCCTACTCTTAAACTAACCCTACAATAATTTGTCCTTTGCCAAGAAATACTTTAGATAAGATGTTCACATCTTATTATTTTGCAAAACATAAATCAAGGACATAAACTCAAAAACACATTACCACTGAAGTCTGCTTTTCTTTGAAATAACTGTTGCAAGTTTATACTAAAATAGAGCTCTGTGTTTAAACTGCTTCCTGAATTACCGTAAGACCTGCAGTGTTCAGTGCCCACTCTCTAAGGGGGTTGCAGGAACATCTGTTATCATTCTTTACTTTTAATGACATAATGCTCTAATGTTGGGTTTGGCTTCACCCAGACCCCCACTCAGGTGAAACCCACACACACTGCACTCACTCACCAACCTTTTTTATAATGAACAATTGAGCCTGCAGGTCAACCATCAAACTCCAAGAAAATTACAAAGTTGCTGGATGGCAAAAGAGATTGGCGGTACCCCACTTTAAAATTGGCCATGTGAGCTGACTTGTGATCTTAAATCTCCCTGTTATTTCATGAATAATAATTCCAGTCTGCAGTCTTAAAAAAAGCAGTTAAGATTTACTGTTTAATCTATAGATTTAGAGGCAACCAAACAGTGCCATGAAATCCAGCCTTTTCATCACACCCCCACCCCACACACTGTAAAGCATGAATCAGAAAGTCAACAGTATCTGTAATGAATTTCCCAGAAGTGGTAGGTGTCCCATACATGCTGGGTGGCTGTGACAGTCAGGCGTCGGTTATTCACTCATATTTTGCTTACTATTGCTATCTAGGAACGTTTATCAGATTTATTTGATAAATTAATCCCATGGTGCAACTTTCAGCATCATTCTCTTCCAAATTGTAGGCCTCACACAGAGCATGCTGTGCTTGGAGGCAATCAAATGCAAACATGTTGTGGTTCTTTATGCTCAAGTCAAAAATGTGTCATCTTGCTTATACTAGCTGAAATATCAAAGAAAATAAAACCACTGTCTAACATAATCACAGCCCCTCAGCACTGATCAATCACAGCTATTCAAATGCAACTGGGAGTGCATCCCACATAAAGATTGCAGTTTCAGACTGAAACACTGACAAGTACAGAGCAAAGTGCCAGAACTGCTGGGAAGAAAATTTGGGCAAAGAACGTAATCTGGCAAAGTTTGCCCAGCCTCGCCTGAGAGACTGAATGTGGAGGTGCAGGTTTATCTCTGCCCACAGTAATAGAGTAATAGAGGCTTTCTAGCAGTGTCATTAGCATGTAGCTGCTTACCGTGAGCAGAGTTGTCTTACCTAAGGGGGTCAGGGGTGCGCAGCCCCTCATGTGGTTCTGATTTACAAGAATGAAGGTGGAAAAGTGGAATTTTTTTCTTCCTTTTTTTGAAGAAAAGGAAAAAAAGCTTTCATTTCGGCATTCCTTCTCATTTCAGCTTCTCAATTAGCTTTCTTGGATTGTCAACCCTTTGGATGCTTTCAGTTAAAGGAGGTTACATGAACTCAACCATGCTATTGCCAATTTAATCATTGCTTAATGCCAAGAATTTACAACAAAGTAAAGGAGAAGGAATTCAATTTCATGTCCAGCTTTCATCTTCAGAAAAGATGTATTACTGTATATAAAATATACTGGATTATGTGACAGGACACATGATTAATGCATTGCTTTGAGGAACTTAGAATAACCCTGTGAGAAATGACCCATTATTCTCCTGTTCCTTTTTCTCACCATGATTTGAATCCCTTGCTCAGAATTTTTAATGTATTGCTTCTTCCAATCTAAATTTTGATGGCAACGGTTTGCTTAGAGAGTAAACTTCTTAAATGTGACACAACAGAAACGATTTATGCTAACTAGAGACAAGATTTCCTGTTTGCACTCCCATTATAAAACTGGTCTTATTATTCCAGCTCTAAATCGTACCATATGTCCCAAAAATTACTTTTTTGCAAAAGCACATCCAGCAAGACCTAGAGTTAAAAATAGACACCAGGGAAATTTGGAGGTTGTTCAGGTATGTTGTTGGTTAGCTTCATATGGTAGATCCATTGAAGCCTCTCTATTATGATCAAGTATATCTACAGATGTGGTTGGAGAACAGATTTATAACAGACTTGTGTTAGGATTCCTTGGCTGAAATCAGATCAGATGTTAATCTCAAGCTCATAGCCATTACCCTGAAAAACGTAGGGTGTTTTTTTTTTAAATATCACTGAAGAAATGGTATTAGCTTCATGAATCCAAGTCTAAAAAAATGGTGGCACAGAGTCTAAGTGGTTATGTAAGGCATTTATTCACACGTTATGCAAACCCATGCAGAAATGGATGCTTCTAAACATTCTTAATTTTTAAGTGACCTGCTTATAAGGTGTTTTCCTGTGTAGTTCATTTACAGTAATAGTCATAATACATGTGAAGGGCTCAGTCTGTGAAGCCACCATTGCTTACAATACAAAAGAGCTCCCTTTTAAATAGCAAGAAAATGGGCCAAAGTATTTTGTAGGTCCAACCTAAACAGAGTTTGAGTCATACCTTTTTCTACTGATCTGTAACATTGGCCTGGCCTTACTGTTGAGGCAAAAACTGTCTTTAAAAAGGTATTCAAGAAGAATTTCCCTGCCTGTTACGATATATGCAGGGAGTGGGTAGTAAACTGATTTCAGACTTTTCATTTCACTGGACAAATTTTATAACACAGTATAGGAATTATGTTCTTATTGACAATGGTGCACCTCACAATTTACATACAATGGCAATATTCAGAGCCAACACACTATGCTTGTTATGGGAGGAAAATATAGTATGTCCCACTTTACTTTTTTACAGCGTTGATGATGAACTGATCATGATCAGGTGTGGACTGACGCCAGAAAGTGGGTTTGTGATGCCACCAACATGATGTAACTGATTGGGTGTCTATATATGCTTTGCTCTTTGTCATGTTGGCTATTTTACTTGATGTTGCCCTTTTTAGTTAATAGTAAAGAGACTCTGGGAGCTAAAATCCAAACATGTTATCATCAGAGGTTGAAAATAAGCATGATACTGATATTCATGTCCAGCGATAGGGTTGAATTTTACCCATTCTTTGGAATTACATTACTAAATCTATCATGAAACTATTTTCCTATATTCTTCTTTTGGTTATTTCCTCATTAATTCTTGCAATGATGTCATATGTTTTACATCTAATATGACCACTGTGACATTACACTACTTGCTGTTTATTGCATATAATGCTCTAGTCTAGACCCACAATTTTAAGCTTATTCCACTCATTGAAAGTTGCGGTAGATAGAATCACAAGATAAATGCCTGAATTGCAAACGTAAATATAGTCTGGCAGTCTGGATTTTGAAAAGCTCCTCTGAAGAAAATCACATGAAAAACAAACAAACCCAAGAAGCGCAACGTTTTAAAAACGTTCCATTTCCAAAGATCGTATGTTTTTCCCCCTCACTAAAGACCCCTCTGAGACTATTACCCTTACCTTTAAGTTTTACTAACTGTGACCCAATAACCTGAAGAAAGTGCCCATAAAAATGCCACAGAAATTAATTACAAGGAAAGTTGATCTTCCCATTGTTAATTTTCCAGTTAAATTCTGGTGTCCCAATGGGGGTATGGAGATCTCAGAAAAAACTCTTAGGGAGAGGTCATTATTGTGGCTCAGTCTGTAAAGATACAGTTTCAGTCCAGGAAGCTACAGCGTCATGGCCATAACCACAAACACACCAAAAAACACACTGGTTTAACTTTACTCCACATTGAGAAAATACAAGAGAGAGGGGCCTTTGCTTTTGGTTTGCTTTTCTCAAGATGAATACTTAGATGGTTATTAAAGGGAAACTTTGGTATTTTTCAATCTGAACTATTTTTCCATCTTTTTGTATCTGAGTGACTAATGGGGACAACAATTTTTGAAATTGGTCGAGTACTGAACAAGACTGTGGCAGCTGACAGCCACAAAACAGGCTGCAATGTAACCCTTTGGGGCAATGGTGCCCAATCCATGTACATCCACTAAAAGTACTTTTCTTACTACTGACAGGCACAGATTGTTATTAGATGTCTCTGACAACTTTATATAAAGGATCACACAGAGAAATAAAACGTTTTTCTTTACCTTTCGCTTGATCCAGTCTGTTTATTATTGTGTCTAACCAAGTCTCACTCTGAAATCCTGAGTTGAGTTGTTGTTGAAATCAGCTAAATATTCAGCCATGACTTTGAAAATCTTTTAGATAAAATTAATCTACACTTTTTGTGCTTCAATACAACAAACTCCTCCAAGCACTCCTCTCTCCAATACTGTCATGGCTGAATATTAAGCTGATTTCGACAACAACTCAACTCTTTCAGCTGCCAGCTGAAGCACTCTCACTCAATAATCAACCAATTTCAAAAATTGTTGTCCCCATTATTCACTTAGACACAAACTGATAGGAAAATACGGTCCAGGGTGAAAAATACCGATGTTTCCCTTTAAGATGCTTGCCTAGCAACCTACTGGCATCAGACTACATTATGTTGGCTGCAAGCCTGAAAAGCAAAGAAAACATTGGCCCAAGTGATGATCCAAATTTGGCTGAAGGAGCAATGTAGATATATTTTCAGTAACATTACATCAATAAGTATAGCGTGTCCATGTATTGAATCATCTTATCATGGATGTCAAGCCCAAAGAACTTTTTCATTTCACTGCATCATACCGTTTACCACTACTGCTGATATAATCAGCAACAGACCGAAAAATAGATTATATCACAGAGGCCTAACGGCTCTGCTGCAGCTAAAGGGCTGCATTTCACATAGCTGGCTTTTAGACTGAGAAAATATCTTTATAGCATTTATTAGCATGAGCTAATCCAAAAAGGATATAGAGTGCTCTGGGAATAGCTAAATATTGTAAACTGGGGGCATGAGATTAGGAGACATGGTTCTTAAAATGTCTTACTACAGGCAATCTTCCCTAACCAGCCATAAAATTGTCTTTGCATATCTCTCTCTCCCATGTTGGCTTCAACGGCAAGTTTCCATGAGATTGCAATGCCTTCCTCCCTCTCAAGAGCCTTCAAGATACCACAAAGTAAATGTAAAGCGATAATTCACTTGGGGGAAAAAGTGACTGCATGGCTAACTGGTAAAGACATGGTTGGGTTGGAGGACAATGAGAGGTGGATGACAGATTGATAACGGAAGAGACGGAGCATGTACTTCTGTTCTCTCCATTATCATTTTACGGCAAATACACGTTGCGGTATGTCTGAACCCATACAGTATTTTCAAACCGCCGACTTTTACAGAAGCTGTAGGGGTTTGGTGTCTAGTCGAGTTGAATTCATTGTGCGTCTGAGAATGAAGGGTTCAAATTAAAGGCTTTGTTCATGGCTCCAAAGGCTAATATTTACATCTTTATAGAGCCAATAGTGCAGGTGGAACACATTGTAAAAACATAATTTGTGCAGGTATTATTGTGGAAATAGCAAATAATAGTATTTATATCATGACATCTGTGACAGCATGTGAAACAACCAAGCAATCTAACTCCAACGTGGCCGAGGAGCCAAGACGTTGATAGTAGCTCTTCCAAGAACAAGTGAGCACGAGCTGCTCTTAAACAAGGCTGGCATTACATTAAATATTACTGCAGTATTCACCACATCTGTCAATGAACATTAAGAAACACGGGTAGCATGACAATGACTTCCCAGGTTTATTTGCTGTTGAAATGGTGGGTGTCTCTCACAGGTGCAAGCAGTCATCGGGGAGGTATCAGAGAAAAAAGGAATGCTGAGGAGGAAGCCAGCAGATGCTTCCTGATGTGAGGAGGTTAATGATGTGGGAGTGAGGTGGGATAAAGAAATGTGTCTCATGCTGGTGCCTTTTCTTCAGAACGTGTACATGCTTTGTAAAGCATTTACAATACATGCAGGTAATCCTTGCACACACTTGTCAAAATATAATAAAATGTTCATCTGTAACTGGGCTGAAAAAATCCATAGAAACTGTTAATATAATGAATTATAGCTGAGCCTGTGATAGGTGTAGTTTGGCATGTAAACTGTAATTTACATGCCATCAAAGGGGAAAAAACTTTTTTCACACTTTTCAGAGCATTATATGATGCATAAATGTCACACAAAGAATTTGGATACTCAAATATAGAACATGTGAAGAGTGATTTCAGGCAACTCTTCTGAGAAAATATGAAAACATGATGCATATGGGGTGTAAAATGTCCAGTGCATTATGTAAGAATATTACCCAATAAAGTCATAATTTATGAGCATAACAAGGTGTTTTATCTGTCAATCTAAGAGGCTCAGTACACATAAACCTGTATTTATCAGATTGTCTAACAGTCTGAGACCTCCTTTTCCAGTGCTGCAATTGGGAGCATTGTGTTATTTTGTGTATTTTTTTAACCTTTCTGAAACAGACATCCAACAATCACAACTACTAGATATAGCTGTGTTGGTCAGGTGTGTAATGTGAAAGTAGGACAAGGCTCACTCAGGTTCTCTTTGTTTTTCATTCTACACATGCTCATTACTTTTTGTATGTTTAAAATAGTTAAATACTAGTAACACTTTGTAAGTAGTCTATAAAAAGTTACTAAATGGTTTATAACACATTATAATGTAATTATAAACTGATAATAGGCTGCTGTACACACATAATGAATGGCAATATAATAAATTATAGAAAACATAGAAACACTTTTTTGGGGATTATTTTAAAGTATTATACCTTAATACACACTTTAACAATCCTATAAATATATCTTTTAACTATGGACTTATAAAGAATTACTTATAAATATTAGCAACAGGCTTTTCACCCCACCTATGAGTACAGGCATACAAAGCAGATATATACACTTTTACCCACTTAGAGGCAGGAGGACGTACGGCCACGTTTGTTTCAAGCAATCTAAACCTTTTAGTATAATTATGACATCAGCAGCAAAGAACAATTGATATATTATTCAGGAATGCAATACCTCGCCAGGTCTCATTACCAATGTTTTTCATATGCTTGACAAGTTATTACATTATCTGTAGCAGACTTGTCTGTTCAGTGAAAACTCCTTCAGTCTTCAGTGTCTGATGTAGTGAGGCTCTTGTCTTTCTGATGAGGTGTTATTAAACACTGGGGACAACTGCCACAAGCAATTTGCTCTGTTTCTAACCTCATCCATGCACACACTGAATTTCCCACATTCTTATCTACGACTGAAACTGAACAAACACAAAATGTGTTCCCCTCTGGACTGTGTCAGTCTGTGATTGTGTTATTTGGCAGGACTAACATTCAATTGGGAGCTATTATTGGGATGAAATTTTGCAGTGAGGGGACAATTATCTGGCCTCTTTGGCCTGTGAGGATGATGTAACTAATTGCTGTTATATACTTGTGTCCAGCTCTGCAGAAATCTGCATCGTCAAACAGCAGGAGCACCAGCATTTGAGGTCATGGACATATACGGATGAGTGATAAAGACAAAAGTAATTTAGAGAGATGGAAATGGCAAGGTAATAGTTGGTTTTTCAAAGATTAGACGACCTCGAGGAGCACTAATGTCAAGGTTGCAGCGTTCAGAAAAACGTGAAGAATGTGGAAAATACGTCCTTCCTGACGGTTATGGCAACCATTGTTTGTTTTTGCACCTGTGTGTAGGGAAAGAACATAAAAATCTTGGTTGGATGCCATGGTGGAGAGAAGATCGCATCAGGTCTCAGGATTGTTGCTTGCAGTGAATCATTGCTTCATGTTTTCAGTGGAAACACTTGCATGTGTGTATGAAAATACTGTACTCTATTTCAATGTATGTACATTTATTTATCTTTTTCTTTGGTAATGCAGTGTTCCTGTATTCTATGGAATAGCAAGTACAGTCCGTTTTTTGAAGTAAAACATTTATTCTGGACTTTACATTCTGATTTGAGAAAAGTTTAGCATTCCCATTCCTTAAGCTGACAACAATATATCAAATTATTTTCAAGAGCTGTTCTAAAGTAGAAAAATTATGTTGAAATGTGCAAGAAATTGACATGTTGACCCCAAGATGATTTGTGGCCATTGAAGTGTCGGCTAATGGGGTTCCCAATAAGAAAAAACCTTTTACACAAATGATTTACATTCACTGCAGTACTGTTCTAGGCAATTACTTTCACCCTGACTTGTGTCCATAAGACTGGGGAAGCAATTATTCTTCTTGAGTAAAATATCTCAGTACTTTTTTCCATTTTTGCCTGCATTAATCAAACCCGATCTTCAAATGAAGGCCTGTCCACTCTCAAATGAAACTGTCAAACGTGTTGTAAGTCATCCAGAACCGCAAAAACACTAAAAGGAAGTTTCCAGTGTAGCTTTTATGATCAGTAATAAGTGAGTCGCTAAACTGATGTCTGTCCAGTAACTGATTTGATTTTCTCTCTTTTGTAAGCCTTCAGTTTGCTGATCCTGCCATCCCTGATATGTACAAAGATAAATTGTGCTTTGCAAACACGGACATCTGACAATACGGGATAAAATAAAACACCCTACGCCACAGTCATCCAGCTGTTCACTGTCCCGAGTTTGGAATGTGCTGCCATGTGAAGCCCCAGAAGAAGACATTCATTAAAGGATTAGGGCCCACACTTTGTACTGACGCACGAATGAGGGCAGCTGAAAGGAAAAGAATGAAATGATCAAAATGATATTCAAGCACCATTTTGCGCATGAGATGCTGGCGGTGTAAGTAGCGGCAATCAAAACAAAGTGCAAAGATCCTCCCTTTTCAGAGGCAACGCCATGCTGGCAAAGATAACAACTGAGGTGGAATCCCGCTGTGGCTAAGCCTCTTTAGTGCACTTTTTCATGTCATGTTTTAAGGTGTCAAAAGGGTTGAGATCAAAGAAGCCATGACCACTTTTCTTTAAATGGACCAGTGATCAACAAATTCACAATAGGCTGAAAAGTCACTTTGTCTCTGGAGCAGCAGTAGCAGCAGCCTCAGTAATTCAAAAGATGAATTCACAAAGTAATTCAGTTAGGGAGCGCATCATGGGGAATGCTACTAATCTTCCAGGGCCTTCCAGTAAGAGCTCATATTTTCAATTTGAGATGTCTGCACTCTCCTCAAATAGTTCATTCTTTGGTGTCCTAAAAAACTTGCCTTAAAGTGTTTCAACTGTGCTTCCAAACCAAACAACGGCATTACATTTCTTTGCTTGTTTATTGAAAGTTTCAATAATAGGCAATTTGGCACCGACAGAAGTAATCCTCAGTCGAACACCATAAAAGTGGCAGTATGTGTGGTCTGGTGCTGCCATTGCAGTGAACTCCATAGAAGCAGGAGAACCAGGGCCAGCGTATTTCCCGTAGCATAACACATGCCGACAGCAGGCAGACATGGCAAACTGGACTCCCCTTGTTCTCACACTCTGTGCCAAATTGGAGGAAATTCTTCCAGTGGCAAGTATCAATTACTCACTTTAAACAAACATCCAAGGCTTTTGAATATCAACATGGTGCATGCACGTATCCCTATAGGGCATCTGACAGGGAAGGACCACACACATGGAGTCACCTTTCAGCATCCCCCTTTCTCCTCACATTGCATCTCATTGCATGCTCCATATGTCCTTCTCTGCTCTGTTTGGTTAAATTAGACCACGCTCTTATTCAATCATGTGTTATAATCAACAAGTTGAGAGATTATAACATCAGCCTAAAGCAGAAGGAAAGCCTTCATTCTCTGGACTGTCTTTTATGACTCAAGTGTGATGAAACTGTTGTGATTCTGCCTGACACTTTAGGGCTGCATTCAGTCCTTTTGGTAATAGTTGTGTCACATAAAGTATCAGCAGGAAAAACAC
Source organism: Scomber scombrus (assembly GCF_963691925.1). Classification (NCBI taxonomy): domain Eukaryota; kingdom Metazoa; phylum Chordata; class Actinopteri; order Scombriformes; family Scombridae; genus Scomber; species Scomber scombrus. The sequence goes on from NC_084986.1 coordinate 14,758,353, forward strand.
ATCCATCATTCTGATTCTGAAATGTCTTACTTGCAAATTGCATGTCAGTGAAGTCGACAGCTATAAAGTCTGCATCGTCTGGCTCGGCTCCATCTGGTAAGGATATACAAGTGACTTCAAATGGTCAGCCCTAACACATATCACACGGCACCCACGCAGCCACGTGGTCGTTGGGAAGCTGGCAGGCTGGGCAGATTAAATATTATTAAAATGTGTAGTAGATGTGGGTAGATCACATAGTTTGTGGGGTTTTTTTTTTTAAAAGAGCAAACTCTGAATCGAACACATTCAAATCTGCTAAGGAGGGAGCAGCTTGCAGCTCATAATTTGAGGCTTTGTGTGAGTCAAAACCACAAGATGAAGATGTTTTATTGGCTGTGTGACTGTGTATGTGTGTATAAGCACAGTATGTGTGCATAAAACATCACAAAAACATCACAAAGCCTGTATGTTTCATCATTACCTGATAAACATGTTTCAACAAATTAATACATAAAACAGTGAGTGAACAGCTTTAGGTGTTTTTATATTTCTGGGTCCATTTGTGTTGTAATTGTGATGTTCTTCTTGTCTTCCTGTAGATTTATGGACACATACATGTAACATGATGTGGACTACATTTATATAGCTGATGTCATGCAGTTGCACTCCCAGAGTATTCAGTGAAGCTGGAAAAAATGTCCCTTCTTAAAAATACACACACACACACACACACACACACACACACACACAATATACTGAAAAGAATACATCCATCAGAAGAGGCAGAGACAGTGAGATCATGTTTGACAGTAGCCTAATAATTTGCTTCTTCGTGGATCAGTAGCCAACGTTAGGGAACGTTAGCTGGTCATCACGAGTTCAAATTTAATCAGATATTTAAACATAACTAAATTAAAACAAGTCCTTACAAAGAGATTAGTTGTCACTAAATATTTGCACTCGCAAAGCTAGCTGAACCAGATGACAAAACTAAAATTAGCTTGCTTATTATATCACCCATTTAGTTTTTACAAGCTAACAGGGAATATGGCTGCCATATCTAACCTGAAACTTCATCAAATTGTTGTTTAATGATGTAAACTGAGGGCGCTATCTAAAAAAAACCCAGCTAATGTTACATGTGCAACTCAAGATGTTTTGGTCTTGAGTCACTATAATCTAAGGTGATTTTTAGACCATACAATTAAAAAAAACATAAACTACACTATTTATGTAATAAAACTGATAATGTTATGATAAGGTATGTTCAATGATATTATTTTTGCACAGAATAGAGGACAGAAAATGTGTATTTTGATACCTAAAACAAACTTTGTTCCTGTACTAAGGCTAGCTTGTGTTATAGCTAGCAATAGCACACATGTCACTCTGTGCTATTATCCATTAAGCAAAATTATCCAGCTGCAACCCTGCAGAGTTGGTGGTTGCTAGACAACGTGTTGATATACTGCTTCACACAATGTTAATAGTAGTAATTAAATTGTCATAATAGTTTTGGCTATGATATGGTTGAAATACACAGGAGGGTGCATAGTAACCTTTTAATTAGAAAAAAATACATAATGTTAATCTTTTTGTAATTTCCTTTGGAATTAATAAAGTATCTATCTATCTATCTATCTATCTATCTATCTATCTATCTATCTATCTATCTATCTATCTATCTATCTACAAACAGGAGGAAGAAAATAAAGAAGTCAGGACAAAGGGAAGCCTGTCAAAATGGTCCTAATTATAAACAAAAGACTGACAATGGTAGCACACCACCAAACATAATACTAAGGATGGTGAAGAAGGTAAAGGTGGAACTTAAATCAATAAGGCGTACTGCAAAGTCTTCAATATCAGTTACAGAACTCTTGCATGATACTGTCAAAAGATGACATCAGCAAAAATCTAAGGTCAGGTGGGAAGGCCAACATCACTGGTACACTATGCCAAGTGTAGGCAGATTTTCCTGGCTGACTTGGAGATTCAATTGATCCAGTACAACCATGTCTGCAGTTATCTACTTTGGTTTGTCTTCCAGAGAGGTCAGAAAACTGGCTAATCAGTTTGCTGTGGTATGCCAAATAAAAATTCCACCAACCTGGGCAGAAAAAGCACAAGTCGCCTCTGAGTGGTTCACAGCCTTTTTGAAGAGGTATGCAATTCTGGCCAAGGGAAGGCCAGAGTTCAGTAGTCTTGTCAAGGCAAGTAGTTTCAGAGGCACCAGCAGATATTTGGAACATAAAAGAAACTGGAGTGACTGCTGTTCACAGACAAAACAGAGTAGTTGCTAGATGTGGCTTAAGAAAACTGAGTTACTTGCTTCCACAGAAAGGGGAACCCTGGTCAGAATTGCCTGTACTGTCTTCACCAAAGGAAGAGTATACCTCCCTATTTTATATTTCTCCGTGCCAACCACCATGACCATTTTCTTATCAATGGACCACCATGGAGCAAATGCAGAGCCAATCCTTCTGGATAGATGAAAGAGTCACACTTTGTTGACTTTTAGAATCATTTTGTTGAGCACACAAAATGCACAAAGGACAAGCCATGTTTACGCCTGTTGGATAATCGTGAGTCTCATCTTTCCCTCAATGGTCTTAATTATGCCAAAGAAAATGGCATAGCTATGTTTTCCTTTCCACTCCACTACTCCCTTCGGCTTCAGCCCTTAGACAGAACTGTCTATGGGCCACTTAAGAGGCACATCCATACAGCGCGTGATGCCTGGATGAGAACCAACCCTGGGAAAACCATGTCTATTTATGATATCCCTGGAATTGTTGCAACGTCTTCTGACAGCAACCCCTCTGAATATCCAAGCTGGCTCCATGGTAGCTGTGGTACAACCTTACAGGGGAGATGTATTTTCAAAAAATGACTTTCTGCCATCCTGTGTTACAGATCATCGCGTCCTAGCCACAAATTCTCCAGGCCCCAGCACAAACCCAGCATCGCCAGGCCCCAACAGAGGACTATCAAGCCAAAACGGTATCCAGCCCTGTCCCAAAGCTGCCCCACAAAAAACAGCTCCTCATTGGTGAAGAAAACGGAAAAGTGCCATTCTAACTGATACACAAGAGAAAGAGGCCTGAAAGGACGAAAAAACATAGCAAAAGTTGGCAAAAGGATCTCTAAGACGTGGAAGAAGAGGAAGCAGGTAACCAAAAATAGAAACATTTTCATCAGATGATGAAGAGCGCTTCTGCCTTGTCTGTATGGATCCATTCTCAAACAGCCACACAAGATAAATGGGTGAAGTGCATCCGATGCAATGTGCACAAAAGGTTTGTACTCTAGGGTTTGCAGTTTATTTGGGTCAGAACTGTGATTCTGCCAAAGACTCAGATTAGACTATGTATGTCAGTGACAAAATGTTAACTATGCTGAGCTATTCAGTTTGGTTCATTCATGTTGCATTTGGTTTTGAATTGGAACTAGTGGAACTTGGTCATAGTTCAGGATGAATTTTTTTTTTTTTTGTAATTTGTTATTCATTAACACTAGTTTTTCTAGTAAGAGTGCATTTTGGTCTGCATAGATTCACCAATATGTCTTTCCCACGGTAGACTATTTGTTTGTTATTTGCTCATTTATTTTCTTACATGTGTTGTTCCTGTTTTTTCAAGCACTAACACTAATGAGGCCCTGGTATTCAAAACATCTGTCTAAATAAATCAGACTTTTAACTGCAACAATGGGTGTGGAAAGCATCTGTTTTTATACATGTATACTTTTGTTGAAAAATATGACACTTGATGAGGCAACTTGTCAATTTGTGCTTAATCATGTATAACTACATTAAATTTAGGAGTAAAAATCTAGAATGTATACATTTGTGCACAATTATTAATTAATTAATTGAATAAAAACAATGAGTGACTGTAATGTACTTGGTAGAAAATTATGGAAGCGTATCTGCACCTTTATTAAATTGCCAATGCATTCTGCTAAATGGCAATTCAATGTGCAATTGCAATTTAGTCATGCAATTTGAAAATGTATTTAGCAATAGACAATTCAATACGCACAGTGGCAATGCAATCCTCGCATCACTTTGCATGTTTTTGGTTAAAAAAATACAGTGAAGTACAATAGCGCCCCCGCTTATTGGATTGCATTTTGCCATATGCTTAATCTGCACTAGGTCCCTGAATCCAGTCTCAGACTATCTGAGGCCACGTAATGGACACGCTCAACAGGAAGGTGTCCCAGACTTGGTGCATTCAGTGGTAGGCTGCACAGTCAGATGCATGGAGCTTTAAACTAGTCAGAAAGTCATTGGAGAAGCCTTTAAAAAATTTAACTACATGATAAAAATAGGAGATTATAAAAATTATAGATTCAGTGTAAACAGAGTGGCTTTCCTAGTGGCTTGGGCATCTTTGCAGTCTTTTGTTTCTTAGTTAAGTGTCTCTCTGGAACTCTCATCCATAGAAAAAAAGGAAAAAGTCCAAAATGCATCAACAGCTATCACGGCAGAGAGAAAACAGAAGCGGTCAACAAGCCAAAAAGCAGAAGAGCAACAGTTGCCTGACAAAGAGTCGTAAAAGTTTTATAGTCTAGAAGACGTGTTTCGGAAGAAAAAGGATCCTTGGCACTCTTTTGTGTGAAACGCCTTGTGTTGCTAATTAACTGGCCTCCAACTTTAAAGGTGATTTTTCCCCCCTATCCATCTGAAAATTACACACTTGCAAACTGAATATTCTACCCTTGTTCTGTCTGTGTCATTGACGCATTATGAACAGTGAGGAAACACTTTTTCTCATACAAATTGTAATATTGACTAACCACATAAAATACAGAATAAAATCAACAAACTTTAATGATCTAGTCTGTAATTAAATCTATTGAGAAAGCACTATCCTAGCAATTGAACCATACCTAAATAATATGCTTACACTGTTAATATCAAAACAAATGCAATAACGTGTGACTTTTAATTAAAATAATTTGAAACAGTTTGAATTTCAATAACATATATCAAATTATATATAATTATAATATTTTGTTCTAAAACACAGTGAAAGTAAACATTGGTTAAAAAAGTCTAGACATACATAATTTTACACATTTTAGTGGCATTTCTGACAAATTCAGACAATTACTGTATATAAAAGAAAGAGGGAATGAGAGTGTCGCAAAGGAATGTGGCTTCTCCCAAAATGTATGACTTAAGAGATAGTGAGCTAGCGGAAGAAGGAAGGGTGGTCCATCCAGGTTGGAGCAGTGTTTGTATCTGAAAAGAAAAACAAGATTGTTCATTTCCAAACTTATTCATTTTCTTCCATGACTGGTTGTGAGAAGGCTGGGTTTTTTAGTCCTGTCCAATGTTTCCTTGACATCCTAAAGTTTTTAGGTCAGAGGACCTATTCTTTGGTCTATTAGGCCAAAAGGAATCATAATGTTTTTGAAGGAATTCATCTTTTTTTTTCATTTCCTGAGTTCAGTATCCTACACAAAGATTCTTTCAGGTCTTCTTAATGTTACTATGGTGGTTATGTTGTTATGTTATGTTATGTTATCGTTGAAACCACGTAGCTTACACGTTTGAATCCGGTGTGTAGTTATCTGAGCTGTAATGTTATTTGTGTTATTTTATGGAATTGAGATTTTGTGGGGGTTCATGAAATCCCCCCCCCCTTCACAAACAACAGAGATAGTGGCGTTTGGATTCAGATAGCTTTGATTACGGCCGACTGGCGGCAATTTGAAATGGAATGAGGCCTACCCACCGCAGACAACCCAACACAGAAATCGAACTCGCCAAGACCACACACAACTAAATGCCCTCCCCTAACCCGAACCTGCCTTGTACTGCATTGCATCAAATCTTGTACCATGGCCATATAAATGGGATAAAGCCGGGGTCATCAAACTGGACTTTGCATTTCACATCCCTCATTTAAGCCCTGCAATTGTCACTTTCATATATTTAATCATCACACACTATAAACATAATGTGTTATTATACCTTTTATACACAGCATAATTAGAAATGGAAGTGTTTATTTTTCATATTTTCGCTAAAGTATGTTTACACCAAGCTTGACATTATTTTAACTGTATTTTAAAGATCCCCTCCACACATGTTTTAAGATGTATAATAAATACTTTGAATAAGTAGTGATATTGTCACATCAAGTGGCAATCTCCTGGTCTGAAAAGTGAACACAGAGCTGCTGTCACAGCTGGCAAACATAATGTCACACCCCATTTTTATATCGTCAAATAACTAATTAAAACCAAAAATACCTGAATAATGATAATTTGGACAAACACTGTGAACATCAGTGTGATAAAAACTACCATAAATGACAGAAACAATCTTTGGGAAAAATGTCTTTGACGTGAAAATGAAAACTGCGAAATTGAAATTGCGCCAGAGCAGCCATCATTTCTTTATATATATGTATCAATTAGATCTGCTGTCTGCCATTGTCTATTATTTTGTATTTGTTGCCATCACTTCCACATTGCATCGTGGGATATATATGGTTGCGTAGTGTCCAGTGCCTTCATACTGTAATAGTTTCCTATAAATAGTATGCAATTCACATACTATTTATTTTTACACTAAGGTTTCGAACATGCAAAAAGAATGTGCATACTGTTTTCAGTGATTGCAATGACCATAGCAACCACCATAGCAACCTGGCAAGACCTGATAGCATCTTCGTAACAACTAAGAAACTCAAAATCATATACACTGAATGAAGATTATGGAAATAAAATGCACATTCCTTGCTAGAAATGTTATTTAAATGCTGAAACTACTAGTACTGAGTATAAAAGGATTCTCAACCATTTTTCATTTTCACTGAAAGACTTGACAGTCTCGTGATATGGATGCAGACCAATGTAGCTATTACACATTGACCACACAGTGACCCAGCTCACTTATATATGATAATGGCCTACTGAGCCAATAAGGAGGAAAAGAAGGGCCTTACTACCTCACATGCATGCTCCCAATGACAATGGATAATGGCCATTTAATTAGTTGATAACATTCAAAGCGGATGTACGAAGGGAGGACTTTATGGATTCACAAATAAATCTTCTTGTCAGTGGTAGCCTTTTAAAACACCATACCATGGCATTGTTGTTTATCCACTCAATTTTCATTTAAGTGTATACTATCAGCTCAGGTACTGAAAAAATAGTTTATATGGCAGTGGTTACAAGTGATTCAAGAAATGTTTAGAATCAAAACTCAACCAAAAGTAAAGAATACATGTTTCAAAAGTAGATTAAAACAAAATACACTTAATCCCAAAGAAAATCTTGGATTTGCACTTAACATTCATTCACACAAACTGAAAACCAACAGAGTATCATTAAGCAACCACTTTGTACTCAAGTATATACAAGAAAAATGTTAGCTGTGAAAGCCAAAGCTGGTACACATGTCAGCATCTCAGCAGGCTACAACATACTGCATTAGACTCTGACATTAGGGGTTTTTTGTATGTGTGTGTGTGAGAAGTAAAGTGAAAAAGAGTCAAAAGTCCACCACTCACTGGGAAATTTAAAACATGAGGGCGTTTTCGCACAAAGAAGGGAAAAGGAGGCTTTGATTTCTTAAAGTGTTGACAGTGCAAGGACACCTTATCCAGAAAATTCCCTCCCACTGGCTCCTTGAGCAGCTCCCAACACGACAAAGGCTTCAAAAGAGCTGCAGGTCATTCAGTTTAATGACAAGGCTATGAGAAACAAATGCGTATGATGTAATTCCTTCATTCATAGTACACGCTAATGTAATTGTAATTCTGACCTTGAGGAAAAGGGCAATGACTCGAATGTAAATAACCTCCCAAATCTCCATTTACTTCTGCAATTAAATAAAAATCAGATCCAGGTGTCACACTATAAGTATCAGACAGGCTTTATTTGAACTTCGGGATTGTGCAAAACCACTCTACTGTACATCCAAAACAAATACGACTTTTTGTGGCCTGTTGGTCGGGGATTGATTTGAAGCAACAACGACTACAGATGGGAGGTTGAAAATCACACACAGCGAGAATGGCTCTCTACCATGAAAATAAAGATGAAGCCGGTTTTCATATCAAACTAATAAGAGTCATATGGAGAGAAATAGGCATCAGCGGTCCACACTGGGGATTGATGTGGAGAATAGAGTGAGAGATCATGGCAGCACCAGTGTTTTTCTTGTGCTGTTGCGAAAACAGATACCAGGACATAGTGCAAGTAGCAGCCACTCTATAATGCGTGGTTTTAGAAACAAATGAGCAATATAACCACTAGTGACTTTGAATTCTGACACCAAGTATCAACATAAAACTACAACAATCTGCACTGTGCGCTTCACATCTATTTTGTCATCATAGTAAATAGGAATTTCATTTTATAATCAATCATGTTTTATTCTAATCTTGCTGTCGTAATCTTTTGATTACAATAGCATTTGACTTAAAAGAGACATTGTTATACATATTTTCATAAACTTGCAATCTTAATTTCTTTATGGAAAACAACCAAAACTTCATTACAAAGAACATAAAGATGATCGGAGCCTCTGTCAGATTACTTTTCACTGGGAACAGCTTGCCACAGGGCCCTGTAGGCTTCAAGCAAAACCCTAATTTCCTTGCAAATCCCATACAACAATATTAGTTTTAAACCAGCAAAGCATTTTACGTCATCTCAAGAGAGCGATGGTGGCCAAAAGAAAAGGAAATACAGTCACAGGAAGGATTTCACACTTGTGCCAAAAGAGTGAGAGAGCTGTATGAATTTTAAATCATACATATTACAGACTCAGAAGAGTGGTATGTATGTATGTATGCAGTATGTATTTTCTGTATGCACAAGCTGCTGGCTATGATAAGTATCCTGAGAACATACCATGCTTCTTCACAATGTTTATTTTATTGTTTGTTGAATTTGAGTTTTTGTTGTGATTTTTTTTTTGTCCAATGTTTTGTCAATTTTTATACCCTGGTCCTGAGAAAATGTATGTCTTTCCAACTGCCATTTATGGATGGAGGGGAAAAAATGACTTGAACTCTGTGAACTTGAACTCAAACCAGAAGCTTGACAAAATCTCCATTGATAGTCATATTGTGTTGTATCGTGAATTCGAATAAACACACTATATTATGTATTGTGTATTCAAATTAACACACCTTAATAATGTTTTAAGGATGTCACTAATTCAAATAATACTGTTTTCACCATTTTGTGAACATACTGTGCATATGAATTTTGTTTTTGTTTTGCACGTCATTATTCTATGCATTTATTAGCTTTTTTGCCAAATCTTCATACTATAAGTTGTAGTAGTGTAACATTTTTAAATTTTAAAAGATTTTATATATTATAAATGTTGGCTGTGGGTCAGGGTGGGTTTTCCATTAATGGCAGGATTTATCCTGCATGACCACAAAAAGTCAAAGTGTCTCTGAGCAAGACATTTAACCCCAAATTGTTAGTTGTCGAAGCCAGTTTTGTGAATGGCAGCTCTGCAGTCATCAGTCATCAGTCACACAGTTGTGTGAATGTGTGAATAAGACTCATTGTGGAGTGCTGTGTCCTGTTCTGATGGAAAACAACCAACTTTTTTCCTCTGCGATATTGTATATGTGTTGACAGAGCAACTAAAGCTCCCCACATGGATCCTCAAAGCTTCATTTGAGCTTGTGATAACGTTTAGTTTTGCTTCCAGCGAGTTCAGCAATGAGAGAGGGAAAACCCCAAACCAACTGTATGTGAGGCATCATCAGCCTGTATTTCTCTAAGAAGGATATCTGTTGCATCACTTCACATTTTTATGTGCTGACTGATGTTTTGAGAGGAATACAAAAAGGCCAACACAAAAGAAAAGGCTAATTGCTGCATGGGATTAAAATAATAAACTTAGTAACTTCCCTTACATGGAATCCAAGGGTAAAGAGGAGGATAAAAATTGACTTTAGGTTAGCTGCCAAGAGCCTCTTATTCAATTGGAATGTTTAATAAATAAAAACATGGATTAAATCATAGGCCTACATGTTAACCCACACACAAGAAAAAATCCTCACTTGACACAAGTATGATGTTGTTAACTGAACTTACTAAGGCTAGCTATAGCCCACTTTGAGCACAAACATTTTTAACTGTGCCATCATGATTTGGTCGGTGATGAGCCTGGAGTAGCCAAGATTAGTGAAAAAGATTAACCAAGGATGAAAGGAGGAGACGACTATGCGTGTCTTTTTGGTGCTGGAAGAAACTAGAGTGCCGTGAGAAAACTTGCGCAAACATGTAGGGAAACATTGAGGTTTACTGAATATAAAACATATGCAGGTGTTATAACAACAACTCGATAAGCATGTTATATTTGTAGAATTTTTAACAATGCCTTAACCAGATAAAGGACTTTAGTCAATGTATGTCTAGGTCTTAAGTCATCAAACAAACTGAGTACATGTTTTTTTTTTTTATTACTATTTTATGAATGGTAGTTCTTACCATGGAATGCAGTGATGCTCCCTTGGTTTTGATATTCCAGTTATAATGAGTGATAGTTGGCTTAACGATCAGTGGACTAATCACATTAGTTTTTTTATTAATTAATTAAATAACTTCATCATAATTTGAACTGTTTTTTGCAGAAGGAAGCAAAAGAAAGGGTCATGAAACCAGATTCAAAAACATAACCTGCAAATCAATAGCAACACCTGTGGCTCTGGAGGTCAAGACTCAAATTCGGTATAAAATCTGAAATCTGATTTTGGCATGCAAAGCTTTTTACCTCACAAGAGCATGGGAATTGTTCATATGAACATGAGTAATATTGTATCTAAAATGGATTATTGTAAAGTCTGTGCGCAACAATCTGACCCTGACATTGTTGTGGTTTCTGTCTGAGTTGTTACTGTTACTGAAAAAGTACTAGTTATTGAGTTGTATCATGAATAACTTGCATATTAATTTCTGTGTGGTACAACAAACATTGATTGATCTTGAATTACTGTAAAACTCAGATAGAACAAAATAAAACAAAGTATGTAGTAGTAAATATTATTTCTCTTCATGGGACACCAATTGAAAGACAATCCTCATAAATATCTTGGTATCAGGATAGATTAACTGATGAAAGGTCTAAGTCTTTAAAAGCAAAACTGGCACACTTTTATAGAAATAAGGTATGTATTACACAGAATTATAGAAAGCAAATTGTTCATGAACCTTTTTATCTGTTGTGAATTATGGTGATGTAATTTGTATGTACTCTCCTGCTTCTACTCTAAAACATCTTAATGCAGTCTAGGTTCATAACTGGAGATAGTCTTTATAAGAAAGTTGAGTGGTAGTTGTTGGCAGTGAGAAAAGTATGGCACTGCTTTCTGTTTTTACAAAGCTCTTCTTGGCAAACTTCCCGGGTACCTTACATGTCTTATTAACTATGGTTCCATTTCACACTGCACAAGGTCCAAAGACTATTTCATCAGTGTGAAATCAGTGTGTTAGCACCGAGATAGGGAAATCTCTGACATGTCATGGTCATTTTATGAGTTAGTACATTAAATTAATGACATATTGGTCCTTTAAATCTATTTCAGATGACATAGGACAGTGTGAATGCATGTGTTTTAATTGAGCTTTCAAAAAAGTTTTTGGTGGAATGCACGCATCCAGAAGACGAATAAAGCAGGTGCTAGACTAAACAACAAATGAGAAATGAGAAAAGTCCACACACTGCAGGTCCCAATGCAGGTATTTATTAGGATATCAGCAAAGTGATATCCTAATAAATACAGACTGTGCTGACTTTTCTCTTTTTAATTGAGCATTAACATTTATGTACATAATATTGCTTTGTATTGCCTTAATATGTTTTCATATTTTGTGTTTTATTGCTTTTATATATCACTTATTCTCACTGCTGGCCTGTATGCCTGTATAATAAAGGGATGGTGTCTTTCCTTGTTCTTGAGGTGTCGAAGTTATAAGAAGTTTTCTTGGAAGTTTTAGGGTGATGAAAGGACAGTGGTTCTCAAATGGGCCAAAAGTGGGGAATAGTTCCATTCCACTATTTCATTCACGAATGAACAAAAATTGAAGGGGTCTTTGGCATGAAGAAGTGTTAGCAATTGCTATTAATGGACACCTTTGCCTTGCATGGGATGTTTGTGTAGTTAACTTTCTTCCTACATGGCAGCCAATAACCATTGGTTATGACTTCCTAAAGAAAATTACTAATTTCTTTGCAGTAGAGTAGGTAGAAAACTGGAAAAGCATGATATTACTGTTCCACTGTAACTTGTTTACAACATCCAGTAAGACACTAAAGTAATGCTTAGCCTATTACATTTTTGTTGATATATTTCTTGTACACTATAAACACATAGCAACCGTTGTTTTGAACTGTTGTAAAAACGGTCTTTCTAAACACTCTATGAAAGGACTCTATTGCTAGAGGCCTCCAGGTAAGGAGTATTTTGGAAAGATCAAGGTCAAGGACTGCCCAGGTATAAATTACATCACTTCCCTGTTGGAGCTCCGGGGAAGCTGAGGTCCACTTTTTTTTTCCCTCAAAGGCTTTTATGTTGTACAGAAACTAGGTAAGTGAAGATGTCAATAAATTTAAAATGGGCATCTGAACAGCGTCTATGACTCTACTAGCCCTAAATCTGGCTAAATTTTGTTAAAAGGTGAAAGTTTAGTAGAAGTCTACATCATAACTTAGCCATTGATTTGACACCATTTAAACATATGACCATTGAAATGACACTAAAACGACGGCTATGTGTGATCTAGACATCTACAGAAGTTTCATTTTTGAAACAAATGTAACCAGATTTTAGCCTAGACAGTTATGTCTTAGGAACAGGTCTTATGTGATGAATTCTTAGAGTAAATTCAAAAGCTTTAGAGGTGGTAGATTTGGTAGTTGACTGTTACTACATATTCACTGTGTTTAGAGCAAGTATTAAACTATGATTGATCATCTTTCACTATTCTGGTTTATAGGCTGATGTAACTTCCCTTTTCACTTGCGGTGATCACATTCACAAATGACCTTTTCTTGACAAGGGGCTGTTTCCAGAGGAATGGCATTTTTTACCTCACTTAAATCCAAACATGAAGCATTTACATGATATTCAGCCAGGAGGGCAAAAAGGCAAACAGATGGACAGCTGATGCAGCAAATCGGGGGTCTATGTGGTGATTCACACACCTGTTTTGTCCAACAGTGAGACGACGAAATGAGAGCCGGCCAGAAGATCCTGGATCAAGTTTAGCCTGAGGCAGCCAGAGAATGACTCAACAGCAGGTTTTGGACGATGAGTAAATCAACAGAGGAGAAAGACTGTGCACCATGGCTCACAAGAGCAGGTGCCTTAAACATTTATTCTAATAAATCTTTATTAATCATTGTAACGCTTGTTACTTAAAAACTAACTGGGAGTTAATCCAAACAGTCCCGTGCATACATAAATACACAGCTGTATACATAACATGCACTAAGATGAAAGTAATGTGTCCCCATGGCATATTTATTCTTGGTTGATGAGGATGAATTTTTCTCATAAGTGTTATTTATATTTTAAAATTATATAATAATTTTTTTCTATTTCACTTTCACCATAAGTTACTGTAGGTGAGGATAAGGTGTCCCTGAGGTGCAAAACACTACATTTCAAGACACACTCCAACATTTACGACAAGAAACTTTTCATGTTGTGTTTTGTGAAATGTTGTTGTGTTTTGCACTTCAGGGCCAATAACATTAACAATGGGATTCATATGATTTTATATGTTATATAATTGTAAGTTACATATGAAATGTATAGGTATAGTCTGTGATGCCAATGTACACCCAAGAGTAACCCCACAACTAGAAATCAAACACAAGATTTGGACCTTTTATCACTTGCAAGTCATTGGTCATTTAGTATGCTAAAGGCAACAACTAAATATTACTTACTACTGTTTTTGTACTGTTTTTTCAAGCTATAAAATGCACATGGCCTGTCATGTAAATATAGCAAACATTTAAGTATGTAAAAGTCAGTAATTTTGAATTTAGGAGAAACTGGTTTACTTCACATGTGGCCTCACTGAGAAATTCATACTGTAAAGTGCTTGCTTGTGATCTGTTACTAAAACTCTTCCATTGCACCTACACGTGTAATTAATATAAGAAATGTAACAATGTGCCGCGAGATTACATGTGAAAGGTTTAGCTTATTTGTGTGTGTTTTACTGGTGTACTTACTGTAGTGTACAACAGTGTTAAGGCTGGATGGCTGCCTGAGCACTATCTGCCAACAGCAGCTGTGTTTGTTTGGCGAATCACAAACACAGGGTGTGTTTTAGATATAACTCTTGCCTTCACTTTCTAACATCTTCATCCAGATGATGATTGTCAGTTTGAGAATTAATTTTTCTTATGATCTCAGAAACTGTTTGGAAGATCAAAGTGGATATGGAGCTGATGTGGCTAAATTCAGCTTTTTTTATGGCAGGTGATTAATCTCAGGAGTATTTGTCTATGAAGAGATTGTCTTTGAACACATGTTGGTGGGCGTTGGTGTCCAGCAGTACTTTGGAACAGTGTAGCATGATGTATTTATTATAAAAAAGAGAAAGGAGATTACTGTTTGTAGATATGTTTTCTGAGGTGAATGTGGAAGAGAGAGCAAATATTTCTATAATGTGTTCCACATGTACACAGGCAAACTGTGCCATATACACACTTGACATCAATACATTGGCATCATCTCTAGAATAGGTAACTGGATGTGTAGTGTTAGAAAATCAGTTTTCTTCTAACCTAGATCTTATATTTGTTAGGTTGGCAGTGTTTCAATCGGCTATTTTAACACTGTACACAAAATAAATAGCTTAGACATCACTAAAGTGAAGCTAAAGACATGGCAAGAAACTTGATCATTCAAAACAACCACAGATTTCATTCATTCAGAGACATACAAATGATGGACTTTGCCTCCTTCCATGTTATTTTAGGGTTTAAGACCGTTACAAATGTAACTGGTTCTATGATTTTTTCTTGACCACCAGAGAAGGTACGTTATATTCATGCACATGTTCAAGAGGTTGAAATCTTGAAGTCTCCAATTGACTCCATTTCGAAAAGTGTGAACTTCTCTATTACTAAATCATTTTTTTAACGAGTCATCATGGTTTCAATCACTAATTTCAGGCCCTCTAATAAGTGTGCAGATTGTCATTTTGGGAATAATTGCTCCGTTAATAAGATCTGAAGACAGTGACTGATTGACTGTTAGCACACCTGCTGCTCTCCCTGGCTACAAAACTTGCACTGAGTCAGACATTTCAAGTTTCTGTTCAAAGAATAAACAGTATGTAGTTAAGGAGTTACACTAAAAAGACCCTCAAAAGATGCTGTCATGCAATGTTTTGGTAAATTTAATCTTACTTGATTGTGATACTTTCCTGTTAGCACAATTTAGCTTAAGTAGGAAACGTTAGCCCAACTTGGCCAAAGTGTCAACTGGTCACTATTCCCAGTAAACTAGCATTTGCTTCAGTCCAAGGTATGTTTCCAGAGCTGGCAACACCACACACAATCTTGCTAAGGTTTCATAGTTGGTGTTCATCTCTCTAGACCTTTAACAAACTATAGGCTAAGGCTAAGTGTTTCCCACTTCAGTTGCTTGTTAATTGATATCACCTTCAAAAGGATAACAAGTTGATTTTTTGATTGTAACTGTCTCTTTTTTTTTTTTTTTTTTTTTTACAAGTACTGAACTATCTTTACAGAAATAGCTTTGAAGCGATCAGATATGAGACCACTGACATAGATGGTTAGACACTAATTCTAGCTAATGCCAGCTGTGTAGATAGCTTCTGTGAAAAGGTGAAAGTATATTCAGAAAGGAAGATAACTGCTGAGTGTCAGCCTCCGTTACCAGGCTTTGGTCATATACGGTCTTGATCTCTTGTACATTTGTGTTATCTAAATCCAAGTATTACATATTTCCCCGGCTAACGATGGGAACTGGGAAATCGAGCAGTGAAAACAAAGAGCAATAACCAGCATCATACCCGAGTTTAGTAATCCGGTAAATGCATGTGTTCCATGTCCCGGGTACAGTAGAAGTCCACTCTGTCTTAAATGTCAGCAAGGCAAAAGTAATCAATAGGTGTGACACATTTGGTACAGTACAAAACCAGGCACTCACTGGTCTTCATTAGGACTGAGATCATTGCGTTTGGCTTGTAGTTCGGGAAGCAGGCAACCTTGTCTTTTCGGGCTAGAGGACTGAAGGTGGATGATTCAAAGCAGAAAGGAGTTCTTCTGTGGGCAGGGTGTGAGAGAAGATGCCAAAAAACAACAGAAACAGCTTCTCAGTGCAGAGTCTGAGGATGACCTCTGTCAAGCCTTGCATCTGTCCTGATGTTTTTCTGCCAAAAGATTAGTTTAATACCTAAGTGATGATGTTATAAAGCATGAAAATCCGAGTCTGATGGAGTAGTTATCGACACAAGCAGTGGTTGTAAAAATTATCAAAACTGTATCAACTTGATAGCTAGTTCAATTCATATATTATTTTCCAACTTTTTTCACATACATCATTTGACTTCTAAGTTGTTGATGGGTACGAAAAAGGTTCCAACCGAATACAAACCCACAACCCCAGACAACTGTAAAAGATATGGCTTACTGCCATGTATCCATTTACTGTTTTGTTGTCATTCATCACCAGTTATATTGAACTTTATGGGGTGATATGAGGTGTCCAGAATCTCTGTGCGCTGAAGAGCACTTTGACTCAGAGTAAGTGCATTGCTATTGGATTTGTCTGCAGGCAAATGGGAACAGTGACAAATCCACTTTGACAGAGAGCTTAGATCCATGCAGGCCATTTCCAACATCACCCCTTCTTTTTGGTTCACTTGATTCAAACCACAGTTTACCAAAAGCTAAAAACTCTGCTGGAAAAAAATATAAAATTCAGCTTGTTAGGCAAAATTCAGCTGAGATACTTTACAGTCTGTGCCATATTTCTTCTTTTGAAAAACAATTCCTAAAATGTAAGCAGGTATTGTGTAATCATGAAGCATGCATGAATGTTATCAATCAATGTTAAAGGGATAGTTCACACACAGTATCAGCACAGAAACTCAGCAATGTACTGCTGTGGCAGGGCCAACATATTTTACCTATACCACAAAAACGATCTGCCTAAAAAAAACAATATCAGTTTAGGTGTATGCTATATTAAGAATATTTTCACTGCTTTAATTTGCCGTCAGACAGCCCATCTCTTTGGGATTACATTTTCTGAGTTGTAGAGCATCCATACTCCTATGCGTGCCGCTCACTGTATTGTGCCATAGATGAATTGTCTAGATTAGAAAGCATAACGCAGTATCCAGCATGTATAGGAATAGTAGAATGGACTGCACTTATATAGCGCCTTTCTAGTCTTTTCGACCACTCAAAGCGCTTTACACTACAACTCATTCACCCCATTCACACACATTCATACACTGATGGCAGGCAGCTACCACGCAAGGTGCCAACCTGCACATCAGGAGGAAGCTAACCATTCACTCGCATTCATACACCGTTGGCACAGCAACGGGAGCAATTAGGGGTTAAGTGTCTTGCCCAAGGACACATCGACATGTAGACTGGAGGAGCCGGGAATCGAACCGCCAATCTTCCAATTGCTGGTTATTGCTCCTGAGCCACAGCCGTCCTAGAAAACAATAGTTTTAGTAGGAAACAACAAAGCCGCTTCAAAAGAAATCTGAACTATCCCTTTAAATTAAAGAGCTACAACTTTTTTTTACAAGAACAAAAAATATTTTGACAACTACTCAATTTCTTACGCCCAGAATTTAAAATCAGAAATAATAAACAACGTGTCTTTTTAATACAATTGCTAATGGAGGGATTGAGGGTCACATTGATGTAGATTGATTTTTGGTTTCTTTTACAGACTGAGGACAAATGCCACGGTGGGTGATTAAATCCAGGCCTACGCTTGGACGCTTCTGGGGCAGATTTTCCGAGAGCAAGGGACTTGGCGCCAGGGATCCTGTGTATTTTCCATCCTGATCTCTGCTTGGCAGAGGCCTAAATAATAAAGCTCTTTTTACTGAGCTGCCCGGGGTTCCCTGTGTACAAACACAAGCCCTGTCTCCCCACTCGTCTTTGCTGTTTTAACACGACCGGCCGCCATGGGGGTTTACCTCACACCCCACTAAGCTCCCGTACTGCAGTTTGAGAATCAGCCCCCACTGTGCCACAGACTCTCTTGCTCTCTCTCTTTCTCTCTCTCTTTCTCTCTCTTTCTCTCTCTCTCTCTCTCTCTCCCTCTCCCTCTCCCTCTCTCTCTCTCTCTCTCTCTCTCTCTCTCACACACACACAAACACACACAAACACGCACACACACTGGGGTCAAGCCAATTTGGTCTTGAGGTAATTTTACTGGGACCAAAGTGCACAATGATAGGCTTGATCAGTGAACGAACAACAACTGACAAACATCTAAACAAAATCTTGGGAAAAGAAGTCATGGAAAATCTTTGAGCATTGGTTAACACAAGTTATCAATAATGAAAATAGTGTTCAAGTAAGTTCATTTATGGAATTTGTACTGAAGCGTACACTATATCCATACCTACACCTCTCTGTAAGTCATTTTTCCACATGTGTTTCTGTGTTTTTTAAATTGCATCATGGAGTGCAGCAGGGTGTGAGTCCAGTACAATCACGGAAATGTAGAAAGCGGTGATGAAACGTCCATTCATGCAACCATACGTGGATGTGTGTTTATTTAACTACTGTGCAGGTTAATCTGGGTCCTCAAAGCCTGGTGCTGTGTGTTGGTGCCAAGGCTCACAAACCTTGTGCGCTCTGATCAGCCTGCCAGCTTTGAAACCTGAGGCCGCTAGAGAAACCTCCTCCGGACGCTACAGCCCTGGCTCCTCTAGGCTCTAAGAAGAAAAATTTAAAGGTAAATCAAAGAGGTTTTTTTTTTTTGTTCAACCTGCTTTTTTTCAATTTATTTTTTACTTCAAACTATTTAATACCTTTCTTTTCATTAAGTGTGTGCTGTACAGTAAAAAATGTTCCATATGTTCTGTTTGTCATTACAACGTGTCACTGACAGGATTTGGTAGTACCTTTACCTCCACATGCCCACAAAACATAAACCATTTAATGGGGATCCAGTCTCTGAGCGTCTGCGTAGGCGGAGCGCTGCGCTCTAAAAGCCAAAACAGTAGCTCAGTAGTGGAAGAAAATTAAGTGATTTTTCCATTTTTACCGGCTGAGCCATTTTTCCCATGAACAATAAAACGAAAAACAACACATACGCCTTGGGGAACACTGGAAGGAATTAGTCCCCAACTGCAGTAGCTAATCAACAAAGCCACAAAAAACATTGCAACGCCTTTTTTGTATGACAGAATTTTTAAGGCAAATACTGGTGTGGCACACTCAGTTCTTGTGCTGTAGTCACAGTAAACCACATGAAACTCACCAAGAGATGAAGTTATTGAATTTTTTATATAATTAAAGAGGAGGGATGTTTAATATGATTGTTTGGATGTTCCTAGTTTTGCTGGAAAAAAGCATTTAATGAATGTCAGGGCAGTCTGCACTAAATCTAAATCATATTCAAAAAGCTTGGATGTATTATAACAATCTTAACTGGTTTGTACACCAGCAGAAGAGATATGTCTGTTTTTTTTTTACTTTCTGCCCTACCTGCAATCCCCTGAAAACAAGCCATCCTCATTAATAAAGACCAAGAATACCAAACACACAAAATCTGTGTTTCTGTCTGTTTTTGTACGTTCAGAATAGCAAACCAAACACAGAAATTTTCTGTGTTTAGTATTTCAAGCGTCCATTATCTAACGACTGGAGGAGGCCACACACAGACACACGCAAATACACACACACACCACAGAAAAAAAGGACTGGCTGAACTAAGAAAAATGAGGAAAGTCTTTATCTTCCCTGTGGAGTGAAGAAGAAGAAAACACTGGTACCAAGCACAGCTCCTCTGGCGCGGAGCCACAGTTAAATATCAAGAATCAGTTTACAGTTTGACTTCATAGCAGCACCTCCCTTCTCTGCAGTCCATCTGCGAGTGAGTTATATTTCTCCAGAATGTGCATGGATGAGGTGCTCGCTCGGCAGCCCCTCAAAAATACACTGAGCAGCAGTATCAGCATATGACAAAGTCTTCACCACACTTTCTAATATTTCACTTTCAGTCCTAGTTCTACTTTCATCTCCTGTGTTCTTTGCAGTCATCTAACAGCGCCTCTGCCTGTTTTTATATCTTCCTTGTCAGCTAGATCTTCTCACTTCTTAGTACTTCACCTTCTGTTTTTCTCATCTCTATGAAATGATCTGGCTTTATCTATTCCTCTCTTTCATGTGTCTGTATTCAGGTGATCAGGCCCGAGGAATGCACACACAGCTCCCTCTTTACTATTGTGTGTTGTACGTGGCCAGTACCATCAATCTCTGTTGCTGCTTAAACTGACAACACAAACAGGAGGCACTGCGTCATGCGGTTCAGCCTCCTCCATCCACATTTCTCCCACCACTTCATGCTTTATGAGTGTGATGGCTTTCTGCACTCCTTCACTAACTGATGTTGTTATTGGGAAGGCCTGCAAGCTAACCTCATTTGACAAAAAAAGCATACACTTGATCGCACAATCACTGTTTTCTTCTCACTTCTCTACAAAAACTAAGTATAGAGTTTATAATTTTAGCTGTGTATTTAAGGTTTTGGGTTTGTGGGTGCAGGATGGATCATGGTGTGGATAGTTGATAATATCTGTGAAACGGCAGCAGGCAGATAGGATCAGCCATGCTCACGGCAATGACGCACTTTACCATCATGCAACAGCACAGCGGAATAAATCATCATGCCACGATTCCTTACAGAGGAGGATTGAGTGTTTGTGCTATTCGGCTACACGCCACGTGAGTGAGGTACACATCCTGTGGAAATACTTGTAATCTGCCACATTATCATTCCCACAAGATCATAAATACGCAAGTGTAGGGGTAGGCCATATGGTGACTATACATGCTTATACTGAGTAAAAATTAAACTGACCCTTTAAAAGAATGACTCAGCATTTTGGGAAAGATGCTTATTAGCTTCCTTGCAGAGAGTTAGCTCAGAAGATTGATATCACTGTCATATCTCTGCATTAAGAATCAAGCCTAAATGATTAGCTTAGTTTAGCATGAAGACTGGAAACAAGAAGCACAGCTAAACTGGCTGTCCAATGATTAGTTCAGTCACTCTAAAGTTTTCCTATAAACATGTTGTATCTCATTAGTTTAATGTACAGTACCAGTCAAATGTTTGGACACACTTTCTCATTCAAATGAATGGGAAAGTGTGTCCACATTTTTTTTTAAACAGAAATGTAAAAATGACAATGTGAGGTTTGTGGGGAAGTTGGAGCCAGTGTTTGGTTTGTCCGCAACATGGCAGAGGCATGCTCCCCGTGTAGATATAAAAGGCTCATTCTAATGTGACAAAAACACAACATTTCTTATTTTAGGTGATTATACAGTGATTAATCTACTGCACTAGATGCCACCTTTTATTATACATTTACCAGATTTTTTGGCAATTTGGAGGCAGCGGAAACCATTTGTGAACACAACATGCACTTACCATGATGTTTAAAGTTGATATTTTAAACTTGTTAGCAATAACAATTATAAAGCTCACTGTAAAGCGGATTGGAGCTACAGAGTCAGGTGATAATTCTCTGTAGGTTCATCAGTTCTTTTGTTGTCAAAGATGCTTTTTTGTTAAATTTCTAGAAATAAACTGTATCAAAATATGAAATTACATATTCCATGGAGATTTTATCCTTATCATATCATATCAGTACTACCCAGGTCACATGAGAACAAGAGATGTTTGTTTGTCTGTGATTTAAAAAGTCACATTTTTTAACCAATGCTATGAGGGAAGAAAGTGTCGTTTGATCCACTTTTGAAAGAAAAACATGAGGTTTTAAAGCAGAAAAGTAAAGGCACAAAAAAAGTGACAACAGAAAAGCAAAAAAAAAAAAGCTCTTAGTAATAACCAAGTAACCAAACCTTTGTGTGTACAGTAAGTTCTACCTAGCAGCCCTGAAATGTCACATGCATACAAGGGGCCTTATTCAAACATCCATCTCTACTTGTGGGCGGGCGGAGTGTCAGGAGTTTCCCTAGCAAGCCCAAGGTCACACCCTGCTCGTCCTCATCCTTTTGTGACCTTCCTGTCTACCGTTCACATATTCCACATTAATAAAGCTCTTAAAAAGGAGAGAACTCTGCTGTGAGGCAAACATTTTAAATAGTGTTGACACAATAAATGACAAAAAAAGGCAGCATTGCATGAGTATGATGTCAGGCTTGTACCTTCTCTATTAAACCAAACAGAAATTCTCCCTTGTGTTTCTCTGCTCTTTCTGCCATCCTAATCTGAATTAAAGTGGCATTTGATCCATTTGGATGACTGGCAGCTGGTCTAAAACTAGTTTTTTTTAGAATCAAGTTATTTAGATAAGAGTGCAGAGTATTTTTATGACATCCTTTTCAGCTTGTTTGTGCTGTCATGGACACTAAAAAAGTATTTCCCCAGATGTATGTGCTGGTGAACCTGTATTACCAGGAAAAAGTCATGATAGAAACTTTTAACAGCTGATCTATGCCAAGGATCAGTCATTAGCTAACTAGAGAACAGTGAGATCACCAGAGAATCAATCAAACTGGAACTGCTCTTAGCGCACTGGCCTTAAGTCAGGATGATCTCATAATAACAGAGCTGTTCAGAAGCAACTTTATCTCTTTATGCCAATGAGATGTTTATGGAGTCATTTATTCAGAACAGCACGTCTACTTCATTCATTTTTGGATACTTTTTCACATCTGATTGAATGAAATTAGAAATTGAGATGACACTGAGAACACCGACTATATCTACAATCTACTGTAATTTCTTTCTTTTCGTTTGCTCTTTGCTTGAAGCCTTCCAGGCCTTTTTGTTCATTAGAGGGGTTGGTGCTGTTTGTATGTTACAATGTCGTCACCATGTGGCCAAAAGGGGTACTTGCAATCTTGTATTTATTTATATATTTTTTCAGTCATGATACAGATTTTAAATCCTGTAGTACACGAAGTTCTGAAAAACAAAGTTCTGATGCAACACACTTTTAAAACTTTGGCAATTAGAGTTATTTAAGTTGTCATGGTGCTGGTATAGTAAGCACTACTGTAACCCCTAAAACCAGCATATAACCTAATCTTTTGATCAACATGTCATGCTGTGGTTGCTGCAGAAAGATAAAAACTGCTGTGTGTGTCTTGATTTGTCCCACTGAAAAACACTGTAATCAGTGTTCATCTGACATTTATCTTTCTGATAACAGAAAGATAAATGTCAGTGTCAAATTCATATACAAGGATTATGTGTAATATGTCCCTGATCCCTGACTTGTATTGGGTGTGGTGCATCTGGGTTTACGTTTATGCTTCTACAGTGCTCTCTGGCTTTAGATAATCCATTATAAAATTAGATTAGATTAATCTTTATTGTCTCCCTTGGGAGAAATTTGTCTTAGGCATTTGAGAGAACATAGCAGCACACAACCCCACGTATGTGTATAAATACCGTACACAAAATTAAGTAAATAACATTCATAAAACTGTTTTAATTCATGTTTTATTTCATGTTTTATTTCATGTAAACAAAAATATTGTTAGCTCCATAACTATGATGTCAGTATTTATCCTTCTTTTCCGTTACTGCCAACTGCCTTGAATTAGAAACCATTCAATATGCTGTACGAATTAATTCAAGTTCTACCAAAATCTATCATAAAAATGGGACAAACAAACATTTCACAGATTTGTGAGATTTTCAAGCAGTTTTAGTGTAAGCATTTCATTTACATTCAAATATTTAAAAAAATCTGTCTGAGACTGAAAGATTTGTTAGGCTTGGTAAGAATATCATTAGCATAAAAGATTTCATTATAAATAATTTATACAACATTGTACTATCTAAAGCTTCTCAGAAGGGAGGTGAGTTTACACTACAACAGGAAGCAGATCATAAGAATTGTCAAAGTTTTTGTTTTCTTCCTTTCTTTATGTGTACATCTAAAGTTTGGCTTCTTTGATGACGGTGGGTGCAGACAGGCTCCCATTGTGGCAGTCGGATGTTCCCTATAAATCAAAACAGGTATGTTAATTCATCAGTTGTATGAATTCAACACAGAAGTTGTCTTTTATTTGTTCTGTGTTGATCGGTTGAGCTTTGTGC
Organism: Scomber scombrus; assembly: GCF_963691925.1. Taxonomy (NCBI): domain Eukaryota; kingdom Metazoa; phylum Chordata; class Actinopteri; order Scombriformes; family Scombridae; genus Scomber; species Scomber scombrus. Next base: position 14,782,664 of record NC_084986.1, read on the forward strand.
ACAAAGAGTCTCATTAAAAACAGAAACTATACATCACAGTACACTACTTACTGACATAATACATGATTGATATAAGTTCCATTATCAGCAGATCTTTTTTCAAATGACCTTACCTGTGCTTAGCTTTTCATGGCATCTCTACAACAAGTACCGTATCTTACTTATGTTGCTTCAGGTTAATGATAGATAAAAGGTGCAAAATACTTTTAATGTAAAGTAAGTCTTTGCTGATATCCTGTGTAATTAACATTGCTAAATAAATTATCTGCTCATAAATCAGACCCAATCACTTCTTTAGCTTAAGAATGGTAGCATATTACTGCTTTATGTGTACTGATTTGAACAATGTCTTCATTCACATTTCTTCAGTTCTGCATGACAAATGACTCATACTTGACTGCATGACCATAAAAACACGTCACTACACAGACTTTGTCAGTGGATATCAATAAAAATGTAAAATATATGTCAAACATCCAAACAGGAAAATAGCAAGGTACACTCCCATGTGAATGTGATAATGTGCTTTTTAATGTTATATTATCATTATATGGCTCTTATAAATGTTACCTCAGGCACATTGGCTGTGATGGGATATAAAATCACACTGAAAGGAAGGATTTTGGTTTTTTTTAGGACTGTGTGAACATTGAGCGTGATCTTTCAGAAAGTGAGAGCAGGTTTAACAGTGAAGGGTGAAAGGGTGTGAAGCAGGTGTGGGTGATTATTGACAGCATGTGTTGATTGCTGGTGCTCCTACCTTTGTGCGTCTGTGTGTTGAGCTAAGATTTGAGGGGATTTTTTTGGAAGCAGAAAGGGTTTATTGATCAGGCTTGAGAAGGAGGAGACTCAGAGATTAAGGCCGTGGCTCCGTAGTCTTGTCCCGACATCTGCCCCTCCGCCTAAAACAACAGCTACTGATCACTTCTCATTCATTTATACAGGGTGAGCCTCCAGTCTAGGGTGAAGTTGTTGCAACAGAATCTGATGATCTTGTCCTTGTTTGAGTTTTTTAAGTGAAATAAATTGAATTTAAATGTTTTAAAAGTTGAGATGTTAAGGTTAATCTTCTCAAATAACTGTCATTTTTTAATATAACATGAATTCGATATCAACAATCATCAGGACCTTCACCACAAACCCTGAAGACCCACCCAGGCATCAATATCAACTCTTCAGATTTTGTCCACAGTCCAGTCACCTCTTGAGGGCATTGCTTTTGTTGCTTTTGTGTCCCATTCAAATAGTTTCTTAACTTTGCAGCTCATCTTATGTGAAGTAAACTGTCTCATTATACTATCTTTGCCTTTTTCTTTTAAGAGACATTTCTTTCACAAATCATCTACCCAAAGCAACTCTGCCATAGGGGACCAAGTCACACAGTGGTGAAACAGAGAGAAGTCTATTCAGACAGAATTAGGACAGCAGGAGTTAGCTCTGTTAGCTCTGTTAGTACTATCCTCACAAATTCAACAAACCCCTAAGATATTTGTTAGTTCAACCGTTTTGAACATAAAAACATATCTTGTATTATTTGAATCCCCCAGAGCCAACATTTATGAAATTACCTCAATAAATGGAAACAGTTTTGAAACAACACATACATGCTCTGTTTAGCAACATGCAGACACCTGATGGAGATGAAAATTCAACACATGCAATACAGATAGTGTAGCAGCATCAGCCCATGGTAATCTATCACTGTTTTTATGGAAAATTGATTAAACCAAGCAGACAAACTGACGACTACAGCAGAATTAGACACAATAAGGAGCATAGAAGGAGTTATTTCTGAAGCAGCACAAGGCACACATGTGACTGTAACAGCATGCCCTCCATGCAAACTTATGACAGGCTAACCAATAAAACAACCCATGTTATACCACCACCGCCACCGTTGTTCCTGTTTTGTATATCTCCATCAAACAAACAAAGCATGACACCCTTTTACTTACTGCTGCTTTGGCCAATAAGTTTGCTTTTTGTCTCCGCAGGTCAGACTTGATTAATCCTGCAAGAGAGTAAGGACAAAGAACAGGTAAAGCCTGCATGAGAAAATAGCATGTGAAACAAAAGAATAAAAACATTTTAGGACCATTTCCCTGCTGTAAATCAACTTAAAAGACCTGCCCTGACAAGATGTAATACAGGTGACTATCCACTAGATGGCTCCTATTTACAGACACATTGCAATAATAACAGAGACTCTACTAAAGTTTAATGCACTTTAAGTATTTCCTCAGACTGTGGAGCAACAAATGGAAATCTGAAGAAAATAAAGTATGTCTTACTAAGTAACATAGCCTAACTTATCTTCAAACTTCTTCAAAAATCTTGATTGCAAATTAATTATTAATTAAAGTTCTAATTCAGGTCAACGTACCTCAGAAGAAATTATAACCTTTGTAACTGAAAAAAACCATTATAGAGAACCAATACTGACAACTTTGTGCAGTTCAAAGAAATGTATTTTACAAATCAAGAAGTGGGAGTTAAGTTGCGGTTTTCCTAAAAGCTGTTCTTTTATTGGCAGAATGACTACAACAAGCGGTCTGCTGTGTAAGTTATAAAGAACAGTGAGTCCGTCTGCTGACCTTTGTGAGCAGAACAGTCTCATTAAAGAGGGTCGGAGTGTTTCTCCAGTGTGTTAAAGGTTTACCTCTTCAGTCGCTAATGCATTTTTAAAAAGTTATATATTGCTCATAAGCCTCTCAATGGGCCATGCAAAAAAGACCTAAGTGACTCTATATTGGCTCAGGAGTTAACTGAGGCATGAACTCTCACCTTAAGACTGAGCTACTGTGTCAGTATGCCTCCACAACAACCATCTGAGTGATTTCCATTACTCAGTTAATTGACAACAAAATGTGTAAAATAGACTCCTAAATGATTTATTATTACTGCTGGACATTTGATTATTTGACTCTGCTCCCATGGTCACTGTTTGTCTACCATGTATTGCCTTTTTATGTCTTGTTTGTATGTTATTTTTTTACCATGCCTGCCTCAAGAATTGCCCCTCTGGGATGAATAAAAATGATTTTAATTGAATTGAATTGAATATTTAGATATGGTTTTCTAGAAACTTTTACTTGAAGCTTTTCATAATGAAAAGCATTCACTTCTCGGAGAGGAGGACGTAGGATGGAACAAGAGATCGCCTGTCTGCGGTTACACGCTGTCTATTCAGCACAGCACTTTTTATAAAACCCTTTTGAGGAAAATTAAGAATTTCCCAGAACTTGAGCCAGAACCCTGAGCTATTTTTAATGTCAACTAGCCGTAATGCTAGGAAGTGACAAAATTATTTCTGAAGTATACATGCAATAAAAACAAATTTGTCAAAATGTTAAAAATATATCTGCTTAACATTCAACCCTGAAACTGTCCTTCAAGTTACTCAGTAACCATCATCTACATTCTTGGAATTTAACATTTTCCAACAGGAAGATTAGTAACTCATAACAGAAACAAAACAATTCTTGTGCACTCTGACCAAATGTGACATAAAATCAGTAGCTTATTATGACTCCATACAGTATACGTTTCACAGTCAGAATGGTCTTACCTGTTATTATTGTGCCGATTAGAAGAAAGACACAGAGGAAGATGTTTCCTGCCAGAGTGCCAAAGTGGTCGATGATCTTTCCCTGGCAGATGGTGAATATAATGCCAAACACCTGTGCATGCAGAACATGCAATAGTTGAGAATAAAGCTCACATTTGCAGCCAAACAAGAGTGTTTACCCGCACTCTAAAAGCTTCATTTTCATCACTCAGCTAAGACTAAGAAGCTAAAGCCTACAATAAGTAGGATCAATATCTTATGGCCAGCCAAAAATGCTGCATGCATTCCTTGCATGCAGCATTATAATGCCACTACCTGTAATCTGCTACAGTGAGGCCTGTTTCACAGAAAGTGATGTGCGAGAAATTGCAAGAAAAGGTGGTATTTATATTGGTGTGCTCAAGCATGGGTTGCAAGCATGCTGTAAATTGCAACTTGCAAAATTGGTGAAGGTTCTGGGTCTAAAAGGAACAAACTAATTTGCAGCCTTTTAAGTGCAAAGTCAAGCTTTCAGCATTTTACTAAGTTATTTACTGGCCAAACTCTGCAGACTACTTTAATTACACTATTGCATTGTCTTAATGGATGGTCTCCTTAGAAACCAGTGTTGGCTTATTTAGGTGAAACAAAGTGAATGACTCACTTTTCCTGTTCAACCACTAAAATTACAAACATTTGCGCTCATTCTATTTACGTCACTGTTGTTCTGGGCTTCGTGCCACTATTAAGTTCAGCATGACCCTGCAGGTCATTGATCTTTACCTGGGCTGAACAGTTGAGGAGCCCAGAAGAGGTCCCCTCAGATTCTGGGTACGTCAGCTCGACCGCATACTCAAACCCCAGTGGTAAGTAGCCTGTCATGAAGAACCTGGACAGCAAACAATTACATTTTAGTTAAAGTTATAGAATCACAAGTTCATCATCTAACTTGGTATTAAATTAGATCCCAACCTCAGTTTTAAGAAGCATATAAAAAAGATGAGTCACACATGAAATACCACCTAATTTAGTTAATTTTAGGTATATTAGAAACTCCCTCACAATATAGACATCTAAGACCTTCCTGAATGCAATGATCATGTCGCACTTCTCCTACTGTGTGTGTTGCTGGTCTCAAGGGTATTCCTAGCTCTTATCATCATTATTGAAAATCCTCTATGTATTTTTGACTGATTTTTCTGTTACTGTTACAAAACCCTTGGTGCTTATTTTGATCTAAACTTCAATATTACAACCTGGATTATGGGTGCAAACTTTTTTACCATCTGAACATCAGTGTCCTCCCAGGATATAAAAACAAACACTCTTGACTGTGGCTTAATGACACTGGTGATGTAATTCGGGAACAACAGGCTTTGCAAACAGACATCAGATCATGTTGTCCTCCACTGAAGTAACAACGAGTGAAATTGGATCACAAAGTCCTTGCATGGCAACAGCAGTAACACACATTTCTTTTATGTGTGCACCGGCTTCCGCTGCTTATGTGTTGATGAAAAAAGCATACCATGGTGGCACCTTTGCAAGTTGTTGCTTTTGGTTTTACACATGAAGGTCCACAAAGAGTTTTGTATAGTAATATGTGAATAAGATATGTAGAGAAATACTCTCTGAATAATCTGAGGACATTCTTAGAATATAATTTTTTAGATACTGACATAGGGGAAAACTTAAAAAAGGTACTTGGAACAGTAGTTGCACACATCAGAAATGAAAATGTAACCTTCTTAATTAAGTACCAGAAATTCCGACAGAAACATGAAGCAAGATGGAGCTCATTAACAAATGAAGCTTTCTGTGAGTTGTTTAGTGATTCATGTTTGGTGAGTCACATGAATGTTGTACACTGTCTGGCAGGCCTGTGTGTGAATGTATCGTTTAATACTGTATGTAGGTGTGACACAATCTGTGCCACTGAAGAGGTATAATTTTACACAAACAGCCACATAAATGTTAAAATTGAAAGTAAAAGTACGACTGCTAGCTAAACAAGCTAAATACAATTAATATATATTATAATATGCAGTATGTACCCAGGACTTACTGGAAATCAGCAATGATAGTGAGTGGATTATCCTGGTGGTATAAATAAATGAAGTTTAAGATGATTCCACATAACAGCGGCCACTATCACTGTCACACTTTTTTTTGTTTTTTTATCTCCATTAATACAGGAAACCTGCTTTACCTCTGCCCTATATACAGTATCCTGAGTTTAGATACTAAGGTCAGTGTCTGAAAAAGCAAATCTGTACCTCAGGTCATGTAGTGTTTATGGCTGAATGCTTATCAAGCCAAAGTTGACCACTAAATCAACACAGCTGTAAATTATTGTCACAAATGTCAACAAAAATATTCTATAACAGAATTAAAATTAACATAACAGAACTAAAAGCATGAAAAAGGAATTCACTGGAAGAAGTTGCACAATGTTTTCGGCAGGTCTACATCACTCATTCATATTTTTTTTATAAACCACTTTGTTTTGTGCAAGGAATATATACCGCCTTGCTTACTACATTTTTAAAAAACTTGTACACAGTCATTTTGGTGTTTTGATCGTATATACAGCACATATTTATATGTTCTGTCCTTTTCTTGAAAGAATAAGGTGTTCAAATATTATACACATGACCACATTCAAATTTCAAATTAAAAAATTTACCTTTTATATTACTTTATAGGTTAAAAATAAAGAATGAAAGAATACCCAAGAGATCCAGCAGTGATGAATACCACCCAGAGGTGTCCAAGACTGAGTGTAGCAGCATAGACGATCATCCCCACCAGAGACATGAAATAGACAGCGAGGGTAGTCTGCCTGGTAAAGACACAACAATCATTAAGGTTTGAGGTGGAAAATCAAGATAAATTGGACAAACTCCTCAGGATAACGACGTCTCTGTAACAGACCGTGCTTTCTTCTACCGTGGTTTAAAAAATGTCCAATGTTGGACTACAGATTCTTAGATTTAGTATACTGAGTGTACTGAGATTAAAATAAGTTAATATTACAGACATTACAGAAAGCTGAAATTATGTGTTTGTGTCACAAAAACACATTTTCGTACATTTTGTTCTAAACGTTGACCACAGTGACCATAAGATGATTGATTTTAAATTGTACAAGTCATTTCAAAAGTGCAGTTGAGGAGCCTAGAGGATAAGTAATTAACAGATGAACTGCAAGGTATTTTAGAAAGGGCAAACAGTGTAATTTAACTCTGAAAAAGAGTACTTAAATATCTGGCTTAGACAACAAAGCCAGCAGCTGACTGCAGCTGCATATGCGCCACAAACACGTTAGCATTCCCCCATTTGCAGGTCAAAATGTGTAAATAAGACAGTGGGGGTGGACTGTAGACCACCCCCAACCCCTTGCCCCCACAGGGTGGACACTGCTTTCACTACACAGCCAGGAGGCAGGAGCAACAAGTCACAGAGCTCAGTGTAACAACAGCACACAGCACCTGGATAAATAGACCTAAAACCCCAACAGCCAACACATAAACAAGATGTACAGTGAAATGAGAGAGAGAAATGACAATAAACAGAATACAATAGAGTTTGTTTGGCTGCTTAATGATGGATAAAATCAGTCAATCTGTAAGATCATTTACAAAATATTATCTTTTTTATTTTGTTCCTTTGTGAATTATTACTTTAACTCCCTTTCTATGCTTCTATTTGATCCACCAGCAACCTACCTCTCTTGTACTTTCCTTTTAAGACATTTGCCTTACTTGTAAGTTTTGCTTCTGTCCAACCAAATGCCGCAGATCAGGGAACCAACCATACCAGCAATGACAATGGTAAGGCCTATCCTCCCAGCATTCACCTCTTCCCCCTAAAGGGTAAAGAAAAACAGGATATAAAGGTTAGTGACTTAATGGCCTTACATACCAAGGCAAGGCAACTCCAAAGAAAGTGACACATGAAGGACTAGTCCTTAAATTTCAACCACATGTATTTCAGGTGGATGATGTTTGATGAGAGAGATTCAGCATTAATTTGGGCTCAGAGTAAACCTTCCTCCTTATGAATGGACAATGAGATTTAAAGGTATAGTTGGCAAGATTCTCACATTAAAACTCACGGTGATACTTAAAGCTGGAGTGCAGAACATGCAGAACATCACACAATGCTGATTGACTATCACTGCTGGGTAAATCTCTGTATTTCGCAGTATACTGGAGTTTTTTTTATGTCTGTGGTAACATTCCCATGTCAGACACCAAAGATTGGTTTTCAGAACTGAAGGGCACCCATAGAGCCTGTGTTTCAGACACCTCCACCATCTAAGCCAGCTAACTTCCGGTTAGCCATCCACTGACTTGAGGGATAAAACAGATTAATCATGTGGCTTTGCTAGACTTTACAAATGTTATTGGACCGAATGGATCAAATTCTATAGTAAAACAAGTCATTTTGCGGGGTTTGTGACTCTCAAAACGGGGACAGAGACGGGGGCCAGTTCATAGAACTAGAGTGACAACCAAGTAAGTTTTATTTATTCTCACTGCCAGAAAGGGGAGACAAAAGGTTCCACCCTGCAGGTTTAAACTGAGAGAGGTGTGAAAAGTTAAAATGATGATACACTAATAATCTGATAAGTTTAAAAAGATTGCAATTTCATGGTCTGTAATAAGATTAAAATGCTGTGATGAGGTTTAAAAAGATCATATGTTCATGACAAAAACAATTCATAAGATGTTTTAAAATGGGTTAAAAACTGTAAAAACTCATGGTATGTTTACAAAGGGTTTAAAAAAGCTAAAAAGTCTCTTCACTTAATTCATAGTTTATTTCATTGTTCATTGTTAAAAGTTAGGATGTAACAGTATTATCAGTGATCGACAATGTGGTCTTTATCCGTTAGTCTGAGATCGATTACTCTGGTCTCCACCCACATACTAGGGGAATCGCGCTATTTTCCTCATTACAGTAAACGTTGTTACTGAGGAAACGCCACTCTTATCACTGTCGTGATTATTTCTCCACTTATTCAGGGGCGTAACAGAGTCACTAAATCCTCCCACAGTTTCAGTCAACTTGCCTTATCTGACATTCAAAACCACTATCACACTAAAGTGTGTAATACACCCACTGGTCTCTGTGTCAGTGTCCTGGTTTGCCTCGCCTATGCATGAAAAGTACATGTGTGCATGTTAGGAGCATTTTCTAATATGGTGCCTCTATCAGCAGTAATCGGCAAGACAACATAATTTTGTCTGCGCTTACAAATCAGAACTGTTTAAAACGTGACTTTTATGGTGTTACAGCGCTGTGATTAAGGTCTGATCAGGTTTAGGCTCAAAAACACTTTTGACTGATCATGGTTTAGGTTAAAATGATATCTTAAAATGTGGTGTGGGTTAAATTTACCATGTCCTTAAAGTTAGACAACCTTCATTGTCATGGCAACAATAAATTGTACAATCATGATAGCCTCCTGCAACTACATCCACTTTTTGCCTTCCTATCGATCCCTACCTGTCTTCTACTAATGTGGTACTACAGCCTCTAGATGGAGTTGTTGGCATGGAGTCTGCACACGTGTACTTTTCTGATCTAGACAAGGCAAAACATCACAGTATCCTATATTAGATCAGCAGATCTATTACACATTTTGGCAAGAGACTGGGCTGGATGTTGTAGTGTTAATATAACACAACCACAGGAACTGATACTCAAAAAAACCTAATGTGCACTGAATGAGCTCTGTGTTCAGAGAAAACAGGATTTACCCGTGTTAAATCTATGACCACAGTGCCCTTTGTTGATGTCTTGTTACATTATTTCTGGGTATTAAATGTTCTGGTTTTTAAGTTGAAGCTGCCAAGATGTGACGCTTTGTGGTGGAGCTTTAATGAGAGATAACACTGCTGAACTATCTCTCTAACTATCAATATGTCAGACTAAGGTAACTGTAATAAAGGTTTTGGGTCATGAAAATTATTAGAGTTCAATACAAAGGAAACAAAAAAAGACAAAAGGGTTGTGTTAAATGTGTGTATCATAAACAAACATGGTGAACAGGACTTACAGGGTAATGATCGATGATCATGCGGTTCAGCAGGGTACCAACAGCGTAGAAACAACCCACGTTCAAACCTGTGAAATAATGGGAAAGATTGATACACAATGTCTACACTGGATGAGAATTTCCTTTCAGTGAACTCTTCATAATGTTGGGAAAGCACTGAAATGCTAGAATATGAGCTGTCAAAGGTTTTAGAGTTGTATCTCATGAGCTTAATCCAGCTAGTTTCCAAAACAGAGCGCTGTCCCGAACCAAGGATTTCTATAAAAGGATCCATCAGCACTGGATATTTTAGACAAAGTTGGTAACTCAGACACAAAAAGAATATACACCTACAAAAAACATATCATAAATACATTCTGCAGGGGAATTCTTAAAGAATGCATCTATTAAGGATGTGATATGTGTGTAATATATACACTACCGTTCAAAAGTTTGGGGTCACCCAAACAATTTTGTGTTTTCCATGAAAAGTCACACTTATTCACCACCATACGTTGTGAAATGAATAGAAAATAGAGTCAAGACATTGACAAGGTTAGAAATAATGATTTGTATTTGAAATAATATTTTTTTTACATCAAACTTTGCTTTCGTCAAAGAATCCTCCATTTGCAGCAATTACAGCATTGCAGACCTTTGGCATTTTAGCTGTTAATTTGTTGAGGTAATCTGGAGAAATTGCACCCCACACTTCCAGAAGTAGCTCCCACAAGTTGGATTGGTTGGATGGGCACTTCTTGCGTACCATACGGTCAAGCTGGTCCCACAACAGCTCAATGGGGTTCAGATCTGGTGACTGCGCTGGCCACTCCATTACCGATACAATACCAGCTGCCTGCTTCTGCTCTAAATAGTTCTTGCACAATTTGGAGGTGTGTTTAGGGTCATTGTCCTGTTGTAGGATGAAATTGGCTCCAATCAAGCGCTGGCCACTGGGTATGGCATGGCGTTGCAAAATGGAGTGATAGCCTTCCTTATTCAGAATCCCTTTTACCCTGTACAAATCTCCCACCTTACCAGCACCAAAGCAACCCCAGACCATCACATTACCTCCACCATGCTTAACAGATGGCGTCAGGCATTCTTCCAGCATCTTTTCATTTGTTCTGCGTCTCACAAACGTTCTTCTTTGTGATCCAAACACCTCAAACTTGGATTCATCCGTCCACAACACTTTTTTCCAGTCTTCCTCTGTCCAATGTCTGTTGTTCTTTTGCCCATCTTAATCTTTTTCTTTTATTGGCCAGTCTCAGATATGGCTTTTTCTTTGCCACTCTGCCCTGAAGCCCAGAATCCCGCAGCCGCCTCTTCACTGTAGATGTTGACACTGGTGTTTTGCGGGTACTATTTAATGAAGATGCCAGTTGGGGACCTGTGAGGCGTCTGTTTCTCAAACTAGAGACTCTAATGTACTTATCTTCTTGCTCAGTTGTGCAACGCGGCCTACCACTTCCTTTTTCTACTCTGGTTAGAGCCTGTTTGTGCTGTCCTCTGAAGGGAGTAGTACACACCGTTGTAGGAAATCTTCAATTTCTTAGCAATTTCTCGCATGGAATAGCCTTCATTTCTAAGAACAAGAATAGACTGTCGAGTTTCAGATGAAAGTTCTCTTTTTCTGGCCATTTTGAGCGTTTAATTGACCCCACAAATGTGATGCTCCAGAAACTCAATCTGCTCAAAGGAAGGTCAGTTTTGTAGCTTCTGTAACGAGCTAAACTGTTTTCAGATGTGTGAACATGATTGCACAAGGGTTTTCTAATCATCAATTAGCCTTCTGAGCCAATGAGCAAACACATTGTACCATTAGAACACTGGAGTGATAGTTGCTGGAAATGGGCCTCTATACACCTATGTAGATATTGCACCAAAAACCAGACATTTGCAGCTAGAATAGTCATTTACCACATTAGCAATGTATAGAGTGTATTTCTTTAAAGTTAAGACTAGTTTAAAGTTATCTTCATTGAAAAGTACAGTGCTTTTCCTTCAAAAATAAGGACATTTCAATGTGACCCCAAACTTTTGAACGGTAGTGTATATCCTTATTTAATTTTACTTTCAAATATTAAAGTGTATATGAGCCTGTTACTTGAATGTAACTGGGCACCAAGAAAGAGCCAGCTTTAGCTCAGTTAAACTGACAGGAGCAGGTGGAGCTGCAGCCTGCAGGACAGAGGGCGATGATCACAGGTAAATCTGTGTGTGACCAACTGAACCCTGCATATTTATCTAGTATCCCACGCACCATATACAGGAAGACAGGCAGACAGAAATATACACACACACACTAATAATAGTCACATGAGAAGTGTCAAATTAAATGACTCTGTAAGTTCAAGGTTAGACTAAAAGTGCTGCAGTGTTTCCGTAAACTGCTCACAGCTGTTGGAAATAGGCTGACTTGCCTAAGTTGACAAACTGCAAATAAAACCATTTCATAACACACAGTTCATTTACTTCATCGATCAAACACATTCGTTACATATTTACGAGACTCTAAACTTTGAACCTCTCCAGGAAATGCTCACTCGCATCTCCACGTGTAATTGAATGACTAATGACTAGCATGCACTTAAAAAAAAAAAGAATGATAAGATAAACCTAATTACACACCAGTCATCGAAATCAGCCAGTGGCTTCCCTGCTGAGAGAGCAGTAATCATCCAGCTGGATATGAGGCAGGTCACGAGTAAAGCTGTTGTATGAATTTGACAACTTCCTATTGTGAAAGACGCTGACAATAAAAATCTAGTTATTGTTACTTTCCCACCAAAAAGGTCAAAGTCCTGCTTGTGGATCATCTCTAAATCTTTAAAAATACTGAAATACAAACTGGTTTAGGTCATTTTTAAAATTACCTTTTGGTGTAAAACTAATAACAATTACTGCTGAGAACATTGATGACCAACCATAAGTGATGATGAGGAGGATGAAGGGCTTGTTGCGGAGCAGCCTGCGGATGGAGGCGGTGTATGAGTACTGCTCTGGTGGGATGCTGCGAGCTGTGGCCTGGGCCTGAGTCGGTGGAAGTTCAGGACGCTCCTGGAAGACTTGACATGAGGAGACACCAACAACATTGTCAAATGCAGTCAACACGAATAACAGCAACTAAAAAGCACACATCACACATATCAATTAAAGTGGCTTTAAATGAGTGAGCTCATTGTTGGTTAGGTTCTGCAAATGACGTTTGTTGACAATAGGACAAATATAGAAAATCGCCAAGCAAAGGCTTTAAGGCACGTGTAACAAAAATGATCACAAACAAAAAATAATAATAATAATGTCATATGTATTCAACGCCTTATTATATCTTGAAAAATACTGAATAATTTAACATGACAGTTTCCACTTTTGCAATTTTTCTGGCTTTGGTTGCCTCTACATCTGCTTTCAGCTATTGAAACTAAAGGGAAAATTTAGAATAATATTGGCTATATGAGAGATTATCAGAAACTTAGTGTTGGGGATAAAGTTTCTCCACTAGAAAAAAATGACTGAAAACTTCCTAAATGTCCTCATGCATGTCGGAGAGGGGCATGGAGCTGTGCCTCAGCGCTCAGTGTTTTGTGTTATTCACATTCCTACACAGATGGACAGGTCCAAACGCATACAAGCTGCACACCTCCGCATCACACACAATGCCCATTTTCTTCTATTCTTCCACTGAGTGCTCTTCATGCTTAAGGACAATCAGCCAGTCTCTGACCCACAAGACTGTCACCTTTTAGGAAGATAACTGTGATGTGACCTGCTTCAGTCAGCTTTTCTCCTGGGTAAGAGTGCGTGCCCTCAGGCCCCATGGAGAAACGCAGATGTCAGTCTTTGTGGTTCTTGGAGGTGAGCCAGCTTTCCCCCCCTGCCAATGAATGTGACCTGAGAGTTTGTGTACAGTAACCAATTCTCACTAATCCCATGAAAGTAGCCTACTCTTGGATACAGCTGGTCTACCACTGTCAAGTTATTTAAATTATAACATGATCTCATATACTGTTTACTGTGTTTTTATTGTTTTTCAAGGGAAATTATAAGTTTCATTTAAGTAGCCTTTGGAGTGCTCACTGGAAATTTTACAAAACAGTTTGCATATGCTAACTTTCCCTTTATGCCCCTGGTGATTCCCCTTATTCACTCAACCGATTCACATACGCCACTCGTATTGGCTTAATGCAGACCAGCTCTGTGGTTAGCTTTGGTTATTGGTTCTTTTAGAAACCAAACTTCTATCACCTCTCTCTGCACACAGTTTATGCAAATCTCTGCATCCTGGGACTTCGTCTGCCCTGCTGACTCACAGGCCTGTTGCAGGGCTACAGATGGCCCTGCCAGCAGGACAACCCTCACACATGGCATCTTGCATGTATGTGTGAGGGTGTGCTGTGTGTGTGAGTATGTGTGTCATATCATGAAACTACTGCAGCCAACTGGTGTGAATTATGTCACAGGAGTAACCAAGTGCAGCACAAGTCATGTTGTTGCGCAAACCTCGCTCAATCACATGGAAATGGAGGAAAGTATGTAAAAAAAAATCTGTTGTGATGAATTTTGCTTTGGCCTTAGAAACCATTCAAATTAAACAGCCCAAGAGGAAAAATCCTCTTTGATTGTACTGCTCACAACTCATGAACGTGCACACTACGGTGAGTGATGCAAGTACTTTGCAATAAAGGAATTGTTTGACATTTTAGTTTGACAACAGTTTGACAAATGTGCTCATTCGAGGTCTTGCTGAGAGTTAGACAAATACCACTCCCATATCTGATTGCTAAATATGAAGCTAGAGCCAGGAGGTTGTTAGCATAGCATCGGGACTGAAAAGTCTTGTCAATGTTTTGAGCTACACTATTTGGTGCTACAGTCAATATCATCATCATCATCATCATCATCATCATCATCATCATCATCAGCTACTAGACATTAAACTGGTGACCTGCTGGATCACTCTGTGACCTATCATTTGCAACTATAACCAGCTAACATGCCCAGCTAAATTGTCCAAAATTTCTCTAAACCAACAAACAATTCCAGCCTTATACTGGCCAGACTGGGTGAGATGGATCAACCAGCCTGGCCTCGTATGAAACAAATTGACATATTATACAAATTAACATATAAGCTCATAAAAAATAAACCTGTGGAATTCAAAAACGCACATGGTACACCTTTCAGTTAGTCAAATTAGCAGCAAGCTTACGTCTGCATTTCAAGGTATATAAGGAACAGTAGACTGCAGTGAATGCTAACAACACTGACAGTTTAATCAGTCTGAATATTGTGCATGGTACTACTATGGCATGCCTTCACAAGCATCCTTTTGTGTCTTTGAATGCAGAATTCTTGCGAGCGGCCCCCGCCCGCCCCCCTGCTCCTACAGGACAACAGCTTTTTCATGCGACTCGTTACCCAGTCCAGTGTTCACTATAGGCACTATAGAGTGCCACACACTCACAACATAGAGCATCACTGGATATTGACTAAACACTTCTGCTATTAATCGATCTACTCTCAAAATGACAGCATATGATTCTAATTTTATCTGCGCTAGAAATAAACAAATGCAAGGTGCTAAACATAAAGTTGAAGATACAAACTCATGTAATATATAAGGGAATGGTAAGAAATGCAGTCACAAGGGTTAACGGACAGAAAAGTAGACTACTAGTAAGCAGTTTTCCTAACATATCATATCCTGTTTGTCACTGTTTGACCTACTTCCTTATGCCAGAAAAAGTCCTGTTGTGACAATAAGTTATCTATCTATAATATATCTTTAACTAGCATTCACTTAACAAAATAATCATGTTGATGTCATTATTTCTAAAGACCTTTTGTACTTTTGTGCCCATTCCCGTGACATCTCTCCTGACCTTACTCATTACCACAACAGTATCTTTTTCGTCAGTCTCCCTTTAGGGAAGGTTTTGTGCTGATTGAAACATGCAGGTCAGCACTTCTCTTGTCTATTGAATGGTGCTTCTTGTCAAGACAGTAACGCTGCTGTAAATGAAAACCTTCGTCAAGTACATTTACTGAATAAGGAAATCCCATTAGCCTGAATGAAATAGGCCCCAACAATACACATCAAAAATCTGTGAATAATAATGTATGATGGAGCCTGTGGAAAGGTTTGAAGCAACACAGTACCTGAGTGATGAAGTCTCTGATTCAGTCACTCACTTGGCTGTTTCATTGACAATCTCACTGCTTTATCCATTCATAAAGACCCGAATTACAGAGTGCAGTATTTCAAAGGTTTCCGTTAAGTTCAGTTAATTTGCATTTTATGTAAAAATAAGTCTGTCTGTCAAAACTGGAAAAAACACATTTTTCGATTACCCTTTATGGTGTCTCGTCATGCAAAAAGTTTCGGTTTAACTGCAAATGTCTTAAAATATCTGCATCTTATTTTTTTTCAGTTGCTCAAAGAGTCGAGAGATTGCGTCTAAAAAACCTTACAACAACGAACATCCTGTTTGAATCCTGTTTACTCTGAATAATTTTTTTTATTGGAATAGTTTTTATTGGAACTACTTTCTATCAAAGAAATTGTCCCAAAAAAGTGCTTTGAGCAGCGCAAACAAAATTACATGTTCTTCCATTGTCAGGAGATGTTTCACAAATGCACATTTTAAAACTTGAGCACATAAAACAAAAAGCCACTTGGCCATTAGAAGAAAGTGAGATGTTTTTTTAGTGAATTGTGTGAACTGACACTTTAAAAGCTACATGACTCATCTTACCAAACACAACGAGGATGAAGAGTACGGTAGCCACTCCCGCTGTGATGTAGAACATAATCCTGATGTGGTGAGCCAGCTCATCCATGTCTTCCACATTAGGCACCAGGATGGGAGGAACAAGAAACCCAATGGCAATACCCAGCTGTGAGGCAATGCACATATTACACAAATTAAACAGAGAATGGAAAAAGAAGGTTTAGAAGTGAACAGCAATTTAAAATCACAGCAGTTGAAAAACCCAAAAAGTTCTCATTTTAACTAAATTTTCTGAATATCTTTGCATGATTAACTGAAAATTGATATTGCACTTTACAGCTCAGCTGCATGCACATACTGACCGAAAAGCATCACATCATGTCATCTAGACAATTAATATTGCTTGTTTTTGACACTATTGTATAATCAAGTCATTTAATCATGTATTGTTTGCTAATTTGCTACTGTAATGTAACTTTAAAACAAACTGTGTTTCAAAATGGAATAGGAGTCGTGTTATTAACATGTTATACTCTATGATGACACAGTTGCCTAACATCTCACTTTTAAATTGTGCAAAACCAAATAAATACATTTGATGTCCTCTCTTTTCATAAGTCCAGATATAATACCTCTAATCTGAAACCTGCATGTGCAAGTCAGTGAAAGAAACCACGTCCTATTACTAATTCAGATTGCAAGGTAAAGTAATTGCTTAACATAATCTGTGTTAGAATCCATTTTTCAGGATTAAATTGCCAAACAGCCAGTAGTATGACAAGCGATTTCAGCAACCAGTTGACACAATTTTCTCAGGACTCTCACAATAAGAAACTAGAAGACCTATGTGACCCAGGCATCCGGTCCCGCACTATGAAATCCACAGACAGCAGTCAGACATTTCACACCTCTCTATAATGAACCCTGTTCCACAAGCATGATTTGTTTAGAGTCAGCCAAACCTGATTTCCAAGAACTCCAATCGAGCAGGCAGTAGAAACTTCTTCTTCTCCAAACCACACTGAGGCAAGATAAGAGGGAATACCAAGAACAAAAACAGTGGCCACCGAGCACACAAACTGCCCAAAAAAAGTGACTCGGAACAGATTTGGACCTGCACTACCAATTTTTATCCAGGCACCAATGCAGTTAAAGGCTGCACCTACAAGGACGACATCCCGGATGCCCCTGTTGTCCAGAAGCCACAAGACGGGCAGAATAAGTGGAATGTATGTCAGCAGGTAGATCATGGACAGCCAGTCAATGGACAGAGAGTCAATGTTGTAGAAACGCATGAATATGTTACTAATGATGCCATACTGGAGCCACATGAAGGCATTGCTGGCTGAGACGCCACTGAAGAGAAACAGCATGACCCAGCGACGGTGGTAAAGTTTGGTCTCAGCCTTCGGGACGAGCTCTGCCTGGTCGCCATGTGAAGTCTCAACATCTAACCGGGAACCAATTGAGATGGGTCTGCCCAAAGGTCCTGGACTCCACTGCAGCGAGGCAAGGCCTGGAGTTAGGTTCTTTGCAGCCTTGGACCGTGGCCATTCTTCACTGCCGAGTTCAGAATTTGCACGGTTGCCTTTCAGAGTATTGTTGTGTGGCATTTCTACCTAAAGCAGGCCCCTAGAACGTGAGAGGTCTTTCAGTATTAGAGCCTGTATCCTAACAGGTTGCTGTCCGGTGGGTAAACTGCTTGTTGTAGAAAAATGCTTTTCTCAGAGAGAGAGAGAGCACAGCTGGAGCTGATGTTTCTACTGGCTGTGTCCCTATAGCAGCGGCCAGTGTCCTCAGTCCATTCACAACTCACTGCATGTGATGGCACTGAGCCTCTCTACCACATGTTCACATATTCATTACATTCAGTCTTGTCACGTGATATCAATTTAGTAAATTTTGCAATTCTACCAACTTCCATTTGATACCTTATACCTAATGTTTAAATGACACCGAAAACAAAAATAGGCTCTGTTAAACTTTAACTGAAGAATGTGTACAAAACAACTCTTGTGAATGTGAGGAGGATTTTGGAGGTTGTTACATCTGAACCACAGATGACCTGAAGGTTAATGTTTCCAAATCTTTGTTATTGTTTACCTGCAATCTCCTGTACTGTTGATGATAATAACCAGAATATTCTTTTCCTCAAGTAATTTTGTATCCATGCTGTTAAAATCAACTTCTATCTAAGACTTTGCAGAATGAGTAGACTGTGATACAGCCTGCGATCTCTGACATATAGCTTAGACTAGCATTTCTTCTAATGTACTCATATAAAGGCAGTCAGTTCGGATGCAGTAAAATAACTGATGATACTAATGATACAACCAAACTGAGAACGGATAGTCCATTACCTAAAGCAGGTAGTCCAAACACACACACTGTTTGTGTGTGTGTTTTTAAGCATACCTACTAATAGCAATATGCTTGGAAAGGTACACTATTTATTTGTTTGTGTGTGTGTGTGTGTGTGTGTGTGTGTGTGTGTGTGTGTGTGTGTGTGTGTGTGTGTGTGTGTGTGTGTGTGTGTGTGTGTGTGTGTGTGTGTGTGTGTGCAGATACATTTTTGTAGATGTAAAATGAGTGGTAAAACATGAAGAAGTTTGTCTGGTGTTTTTAGTGTCAGTGACAACAGTATGACAATTCTGTGGAAGAAATTTAACAATTTTCATTGGTTGTGTCAGTAAGTATGTTTAATATGTAATAAATTGTGTAAAACATTTAAGCTGTGTCATGCTATATGTTTGGAGAGATTAAACCTAATTTAAAAATTAATACAGACCTAAACTAGTGTATTTGAATGTCTTCATATAGCTGAAGTGCTACTGAGTTTTGCAACATTAAAGTATAACATCATGAGAGAAATTGTTTTCTCTTTATTTCTCATTGTTATACGTTCTTTATTTGGAGCTTCAATTCTAGTATCATATGTTCCACAAAGGCATATACATCGTGGTTGTTGTAGTTGCAAAATCATGTCCTCTCTTGCATGCTGTTTACTATGTATTGCTTTCATTCATCCTGTCTCTCTAGAGCCATTGACGAATAGGAGAATGCAGTGTGGTCGCTCTAACGTGCGTAATTACGCAAACGTGCCAAATGGGCTTGGGACTGTCCAAGTGGTCAGTGGTTAGTGGGGCTGTTACATTTAGACTAAATCAGTGATCAAGTAAGTGAAAAGCTCACTTGACTCATTTGCTTCATAGCCTACCTGATTCCCGAAAACTCCAATTGAGCAGGCGGTGGACACCTCCTTTGAGCCGAACCACACTGACGCGATTCTCGAGGGCATCCCAAGGATAAACACCTGAGCACAGGAGCAACAGAACTGCCCTAGGAAGGTGACAGCGAACAGGTCGCGTCTGACGCTTGTCACTTTGATCCACGTCCCTGCACAGTTCAGCCCGGTGGCCACAATTGCGATGACCCGGAGCCCCTTCTTGTCCAGCAGCCAGGTCACCGGGAAGATGAAGGGAATGTATGTCAGCATGTAGATCATAGACATCCAATCTATAGTGAAACTGTCCACGTTGTAGAACTTCATGAAAATGTTGCCGATGATACCGTATTGTATCCATTGGTATGAGTTGCACAGTGAATATGAGCTGAAAAGCAGGACCATCATCCAACGGCGTTTGTACAGACGGGTGGGCTTCGTTTCTTGACCGTCTGGCTGACTCTGACCGTCGGCGCGCTGCGCCGTGTCAGCCACCTCCGACTTGACATGGTTCTCCAAATCTGCCTTAGTTTGTTCCTCGTTTAGGTCTCCCGGCGATTGTTTCTCACTCATGTTAAACTAGTCACTTCAATATACTCATGGAGTATGAAATTTACACTTTACCACTTTAAACTTTACTTAAAACGTGGCTAAAATTCGCACCTTCCCATGGGTGAACCAGCGCTTTCCGAAAGTAGCACGTCAACGACAGATAGGCCTACAACTTCATGTTTTAACAAGACGAAGTTCAGCACTAACCATAAAATTAAACGCGTCCGGCTGTTTATCTGAATAGTTTATAAATGAGCAGTAAAGGCTTTACAACTTCCCGTTTTTGCGGGACTCTCTCGGGTCCATTCAATTCATTTCCTTGCCGGGTGGAAGTTAGTTTAGTAGTCGAACTTAAGTCTGAAGGTGACACAATTCAATAACATAAAGTTACAGAAAATTTCATGAATGTATTTGAGTTTCGAGTTTCCCCGAGTGTCAACACGTGAAGGACCGCCTATGACCCTCCACCCGGACTTAAAACAGCTTTGGGCTCTTGAAACTTCAGGCAGGGCGGAGTCTACTCCTAAACTGTGCTTGTGTCTATTGTATGAAGCCTGAAGCACATAGTTCTCTCTTTGTTACGTATGTGCAAGCTCTTCTATAAAATACTAGCAATGTCTTCAGTTGGGAAATGACACGTATTGATGGTTTATTACTACTTTAGTACAACGTCTAAAACATTACATACAGCAAGAAAATTGATTATGTCATCTGATAATGAAAGAAGAGGTGAATGAAAAATTGTATTCAAGGATAAATATGAAAATATATAAATACAGTCATATAGGGCAGACTTTTAATTATTACTGAATCATACAGCTGTAAACTGCTGTAACTTCATCTTTCACTTCATCCCTCATACTGGTAAACAGTGCCATCTACAGACTCCTTCATCAGTGGTATAAAACCTCTTGGTTTGTCCCTTGTCACCTGTTGTCAGCACTTATACAGACTTTACACACTCAACAATGCATGAATGAATGAATAACAGCCCCCTGGAGGTCGGAATAATCACCTATAAGGGATCACATTTAATAAATATCCTTGTGGGATATTTCCATACATCAGTATTATCACCAGTACACAAGTCGAGACCCGTTGAATGCCCATTCTTCAATTTCAAACATATTTCTTGTTCATCAAACTTTGGTACACCAAGACCTTTTCTGGACTTTGACTTTACATTCTCCTTGTCAACAATCAGTTCTGTCAAAAAAAATCTCCTGAGCATTATCAATCTACATTTTTACACTGAAACAATAAACAATACAACAAACTCACAAAATGACAGGATGACACTAAAAATTCACAATATACAAAAATATCATCTGAGTCTCCTCCACATACAGTAAGTTTCTCCCCAATGTAAACATAGACTGGTTGGAAATTCTACTCATCGGGCCATTTAAGTTCACATACAGATCACTGATATCAATCAGAAAAAAACAAATAGATGAGCATCAGAAGCAAAATAAATAGTTTAAAATACTGCATGTTACAGTTTGGGTTCCATACTGTCGTTGTGTGGCAGACATATTGGCCTTTCCTGTTACTCCTCGATCAGTTTCCAATGACTTACAGACACATCCAGTCATTCACTCTCCTTTGAGGTCAGTCATCTGTTCGTAGCACGTCTTCGGCCGTCAGTAGTGTGGTACAGGAATGTGCTGGTGGTGGTAGCTGCTGTGATGAGGAGGATACAGGTGGTCGGGGGTCTGAGGGGCCAGGCCCGTGCACAGAGGTTCATGGCTATTGAGCACGGACGTCAGATACTTGGCCTCCTCCCTCAGCGACTTCACCTCTTTCCTTAGGGCAGCATTCTCCTTCTCCAGGTTCTCACTCTCCTGGGAACAAACACAAACATGATGTATAAGCAGAGCTGTTGATTATAATCATTATCTCCTTAGTTTGCTGTGTGGTTAGGTCAGATTGGCATCAGATGAGATAGA
The DNA here is from genome assembly GCF_963691925.1 of Scomber scombrus. Classification (NCBI taxonomy): domain Eukaryota; kingdom Metazoa; phylum Chordata; class Actinopteri; order Scombriformes; family Scombridae; genus Scomber; species Scomber scombrus. The sequence goes on from NC_084986.1 coordinate 14,804,718, forward strand.
AGTGATTCGATGTCTTTAACTGTTATTAATCTGCAGCATTATATCCTGTCTGCACACAGCATGCTGTAGTGCTTTAACCACAAATCAAAGTATAAATTACCCCCAAGTTTCCAGATTATATCAGTTATTTTAGTTTATTTGAATACATTTTAAATTAATTCCTGACACCCATTAGATTCATTTGAGTGCATGTTTGCATCAACTTGTAGAGACTTGAATCTTTACTAGAAAGAGGCTATCAGTGATTACATGACATCTACTTTACATTTACGACTGCATCCCAATGCAACAATAACTATAGACATAATGTTCATTATGATAGATTGTTTACCTCAAGCCAATCTTTCAGATTTGTATACTGCACAGACTCTGATGAAAACCAGTTACGCCAGGACAAAAAATAAGGCTAAGTGGTATTTTTTGGAAAATAGTTGGCAGTAATGTGGATGTAAAAATATAGTTTACAAGTGAAACAAATACTTGTACGGACTGACCTCTAAAGAGCGTCTTTTATTGTTCATTCAAACCTACGTTATCATCAGCTGGGAATCCTGGGAAATTAGTTGGAAAAGGCTATTGCATGACTACATAACAATAACACAACTTATACACTTAGCTATACTTACATATATAATTAGTCATGTGTCATGTGTTTTATTTTTGGTTACTAGTGTCTTCTGGGACTTGCCAGGCCAATGTTGTAAGACAGAAACTGTTCTTAATGTCTTGCCTGGTAAATTGAGGTTAAATTATAAAAAATATATATATACCAGTATCTGATTTTAAGTGTCATTGATGAACCATCTCCACTTTGATGTCTATTCAACTTTTAATGTCATGAAAGAAAACCAAAGACTGTCTGAGAGGAAGTTAAAAAAAAACAACATTAACAATTCAGATAGCTATGGCATGCTTTATGGTGCAATAACAAATTATATAATGTTTGAATGAACATTTAAATAGTCAAAGATTTGTAAAAACAGGATTGTCAAACAAAAACTTTATCATCTGCCTGCAACTCATTAAGTTCAACATCAAATTAGAAGTTGTCATTCTGACGTCTTTCAATGATGTAAGTACATTTTCCAAAACAAGGTCTCTAAAGTCACTTACTGATCAACTTTGAGATCAAATAAGTAGAGAAAATAGCACAAAAGTGGTTGATGATTTTTTTTTCTTAGGTGTGGGAATAGCAGGGGGAGAAATCTTCCATTCGGGTAATGAAAAGGTCATCACACCGTGGTCAAAAGATTATAATACTGAGCTGTAGGTCCTTACTGTCACAGAACCTTTGGGCAAACCCCTGTGCTTGCGTCACTTAGCCAAATACAGCCCACTGCTATCAGCACTTTACAAGAAGTGACAGCCTTTTTCTCCCCTCCTGCCCACGACATACAATTTGAAGCTCATTTACACAGAAGAAGAAAAATACTACTGAAGAAACAGGAAATAAGCCCAGTGTCACAGCGAGGGAAAATTTGTCTTCCTGTTTATCTAGCTAGACGGTGAAACACAACCACAAACTGTGTTCTGCGGTACCTTGTAGTTCTTTGTGACTGTGAAAGCTTTTTAAAGAGATTGATAACATACATGATGCTTCACGGGAAATGGTTGGATCTACTACCACTGACAGTGTGGGTTTTTCTGAAGGTCAAAAATCTCTTCAGTTCATCTGATAAAGTTCACAGAAAAAACTGCTCTGAAAAACTCTTAGGGGCAGAGTACACCGCAAATCATCTTTTTCTGAACACGGAAGTCACACACAGAGTGTGGTTGTTTGGTCAGTATGTTGAAATGTGCATTTGTGTAGTAGTAGTAGTAGTAGTGCAGGTTAGACAGAATTTACATAACTGCTGGGGAAGTAATTGTGCTCTTCATAAAAATACATGCATTCCTTTTTGAAGATTTAACTTTTACACTGGCAAAGTATTAGAAGTAAAACCTGATCTCCTACACTGACACCAGGTATCATCCAGACTTTGAAATGGGCGGCAAGAAAGAACATTTCTCTCATTATATTCAGCACTGTGAGCTCTGATGCTGGATGGAGGGAGTGATGCCCACACATGGTAATTTATTCCTTAAGCTTCTGCAAACAGACAGAGCAGCGTTCCAAGTGTGCAGCCCAACAGAAGCCATGACACATCGCCACATGGTCATGTAGCATTTTGTAAATATAGTACAAACTGATTCCCAGTGGCTTAAAAGTGCCGCATGGGCACTTAGAAACCATTCCTGACAGTTAAGAGTAGAGTTTCAGTCAGTTAGCAGCATCTCCAGGCAGCACAAACATTACTTTTGTCAATATCCATGTTATTATATTGAGATGGCAACTTTGACCAATCCTATTTTAAATCTAAAATGTATCAATTTCACTCCATTGCACACCATTGTACAGTGTGTACATATAGTACATAAAGTACTATAGATAATCTGATTTGTAACCACTATTGGTGTACAATGAGCCAAATTACAAAAAATACACAAAACAATCAATTTGTAACAGCATATATGTTTCCCCTAATAAAAATCATGCATTTCCCCACCTTGTTATGTATTTAATGTCATATAATCTCTTCTGTGTTTTGTCTTGAGAAGCAATTATAATCTGGAGTATTTGTGTGTTAAATCATGTTGATTTGGTGTATGTTGCAGAGGAAAGTCTCCTCACCAAGTGAAGGTTGTCAGCTTTCTGAGTTTGTCTCAACCTGCTCTTCTGAGCAGCAATCCGGTTCTTCTCCCTCCGCATCACCTTCTTCACATCATCTGAGGAGCTCTACCGAAAGACATACATTTTGACAGTTTATGTGTGTGCAGTTACATAAACATCAAGTGGCAAGCTGATATTCTCTTGAACATGAGAAAGTGAATTCACTAGAAGATGAAGAAGATGAAACTGCAAGGCTGTTGTAGTTTTTGTAACTGGCTCTTCTTTGTGGGTTTATGTGTGACATGGAAGCGTTATCTGGTTTAATGACAGTTTGACAGAAGATGGGCTTCACACTACACCTAATGTGAGGGGCTGGGTCAGGGAGTGGCTGAGTCATCAGTTAGCTGCAACACACACCCTGTTTCGTCTCCTGAAGACTCAATTTTCTTGGTATCGTAATAACTAATCCATTTCAAAATCGCTGAGTCAGTTGCACATCAAAGAGATAACAAATTAATGATCTGACATATTTTTAACTGTCTGTTAATGCATACTGATTAAACCAAAAAATCAAATGATACGACTGGAAATGGTACACCCACATAAAGAAGCCTCACTTTATGTAGATGGCTTTTAACGTATAAAAATGAGCCTTTGAGTGTTTGCTCTTGAGTAAGAAAAGGAGTAACAATGTGGTAGAGACTGGCACATGGGCAGAGTCTCACATGCACAGAAAAAAACCTTCACATGCTGTATTTTATCTGTTCCTGACAACTATCACCTCAGTCACAGTTGACGACTTGCAAAAAAAACCCAACAAGATCCCCACAAATTGACCAAGTGATGAATTTTGTAATTTGCATAAGCCTGCACTTGAGGCGAGTCATGCCTCCGGTCCATGTGTGCATGTGAAACACTCTTAGATTCTGTGAACAGAGCCAGCAAAGCTTGTGCCTCTTTGATAAACCTCATTACTGCCCACTGACTATGCATGAGACACTGCATCCAATCAAGGAATAGATGTAGTGTTTACCTCACAGGATTCTTATTTCAATTGTAATTTATAACGCTTTACTCTACATCCACAAATCCTCGGTGAAAACAGGACGTAAGCACATAAATTCAGCTCATTACTTAGAAAAAAAATGAAAGTGAGCACTTACCGGCCTGCTTCCAGGTGATGGCGACTTGTAACTTGTGTCATTGCTGTCAGAGCCCTGAGCCATAGCCAACTGCGGCGACTGAAACCGTGTGTCTTGGTCCACTTCTGCTTTATGTTTTTGAGTGTATGTGTGTGTACGTGTGTGTGTGTGAGAGAGAGAGGAAGAAAGAGAGAGAGAGAGAGAGCCTGTGTACCAGAACGAGTGCTCAGAACTTGGTTTGCCACTTAGTGAGTAATGAGTCTCTTTCTTCCCTCTTTTCTTTCCCTTTCTGTCACCTCCTCCTTCTCTTTCACTCTGTCGTTCATGCTCTCTCTCACTCTCTCTCTCTTTCTCTCTCTTTCTCTGTCTCTCTCTCTCGTTCTCTCTCCCCCCACTCTCTCTCTCTCTGTCTCTCTCTCTCTTTCTCTCGTTCTCCCCCCCCCCCCCCCCCCGCTCTCTCTCTCTCTCTCTCTCTCTCTCTCTCTCTCTCTCTCTCTCTCTCTCTCTCTCTCTCTCTCTCTCTCTCTACTGACACACATACACTGTTGCTGTCTGCCTAATTAGCCGTATCTGATGTGGCTTCTGGTAAGAATATGTGTAAGTTGCATTAGACTGGAAGTCACATGTCTGATGGAAACTTAAAGCACACAAGGTAATCTTGTACACTCCAGAAAAATAACACACTGATAAACAGTTTAAGGGTGTAAGTCACAATTTAAATAAATAAGGGTGGATATTGCCAGTCAGACAGAACATTTTAAATACTGGTTGAAAAGTGTTCTGTAGGGAAATTTATAGGGAAAGTTTAGTTGCAGCAAAATCACAATTAAAGAAAAGAAAAAACCCACTTTCTTCAAAAAATACATATTTCAACTTTATATGGGATTATATGTTTGGGTAAGTGTGTTAAATCATGGGTATTGCCTCGTCCTCTTTTTTTAATCAGCCACATGAAGTATCATGTTTCGATTAAATCCTCAAGAGGGTGCATCCCAAAAGTCCACATGGATGATTGAGCTGAACATTTGCACATGTCTCATGGTAATTTCCAGAACTGTGCCACGGTTTCTAGCTTTGCGACACACCAGCTGCAGTACAGTTAGGCAATGTCAGGGGTTTGAGCATTGGGAAATGCTCAAGGGGCTCCCCAAAACCCCAATTAGAATTCCCTCATTGTCTTTAACAGTATATGACTCTATTTAAAGATTGTTTAAAGTGTGGGGAATCGTCTAGAAAATGTACAGTTTGAGGAGGTTAGATGGTAACTGAATGTAGAGAGTGGTCAGGGGGAAAAACGTGCAGGAAATAAATAATATTTTTGTATTTTCACTTTAAGAATTTGATGAGAGGTCCACATAAGAAATCTTTTGTGTGTGTCTGACACATAACATTCAGTACATACAGTCAGCGTGTGACTCTAAAGCTGCGGCGCCATTTACTCGTATCATTTTCTTGTTTGCCCCCATCACGAGGTAGCATTTGGTGTTGCAAGAACAAGATTTTCTTGTGATTTAAAAGAAGAAAAAAAAGGAGTCAGGACCAAAACAGCTTTGCTTGGCAGAACAGCCCTCCCACACAAAAACATGTTCTACCATCGCAGGAATTTTGAAAAGCTTGGGCAAGGGCAGACATTTCTAATACTTGGCATTTAATGCTGTCCAAAAGGAGTTGAGACTGTAGAGAAGAAAGCTGATTAGTCAAATTCGGCTTTAACCAGGACACAGACACAATACTATACAAACATCAACAAAACAAGTCAAGGGATTTTACTTAGTGTGGCCCAATTTTTGGACTGAGTTTACCTTAAATGACCTTAAGGTAGAAGAATATGACACGTCAAAGCTGCCCCAAAACTACTTTCTCTAAAAATGTGACTAATATTGAGTGGACTGTGGTCATTTTAAAAATGTGTGAAGGATTCTGAAAATGTTTTAAATGTTATTTAAATTTAACGGGTGCATTTAAGATCTAATCCATCTGTGGATTATTAAAATAAAGAGTGCAAAAAGCTGATTAGTACAAAATGTTGTTTTGTGAGTGCAGATGCTAAAAAAAGATTTCACATAAGAGGCTTCATAGCAGCTGATTAACATTTCAAACTTAACGCACTTGCTCACTTAGAGTAAAAAATTGAAATAACATCTATATTTACAGTTTTTGAAATGAATTCTAGCCACTGCTGCTGACAGTAATCACTCCTCTTCTTCAGTCTCACTTACAAAAACCCCTAAAGGTCATTTATTCAGACAGCAAACTCAGATAGCCTCATTTGTGGTCTCTTTTCCCTGGAAATGACTGTGGGAGGTTTCTAATGAGCATGAAATTATTGAGAGAGAGTGAAGAATTGTGTGGTCGCTATTGACCGTAAAAACATCAACACTGCTACACATATTGTGAGTTTAATTATATTATTATATTCAGTTATACACAAAGAGCAAGCATGAGTCAGTGCGTAAAGTCCAGCCTGTGAAAAGTTTTTGTCGCAAACCTCACAAACAGTATCATGCAGTTTATATTCTGTCAGCCATTGCAAGCTATGGCCAGGAGATGTAAAACCATCACATCAACATTTTTTGGTTACTTTATATACTGCCATTTTCAGACATTTTAACAGCTGAAATTACGGTCTTAATTTTGCGACTGGCATAGTTTGTGGTTAACTGCAAAGGTCACCTGTTTGTCATAGGATAGGTAAAGCCTCCTCTTAATCTGGGAAACAGCATGGTGGAAAATTACCACCCTTATATGGTTTCATGTTAGCTTCAGAAATATAATTCAGGTTACTCTTTGCTCTGTGATGTAAGGCACAATGAGGATAGTCCTCAAATTGACCTGCATTTCTGTCACAAAACCAGTAAGATAACCAGAAGCCACAGGACACATGGAAACTCCATCAGTCTGTTCTTCAGTTATCAAGTCTCTATTCCAGTGAAGAAGATGCAGATAAGTTAATTATGAGGGCAGCCGCAAAGGTTTTACATCTGAAGAAGTAAACACATGGGGTGAATTATAAACTGTTAAAACTAATAACTGATAGAAACTGTCAGGGTTAATTATTTGGATGAGATTATTCAAATAAAATGTATAATAAGTTGTTTAATTTAGTGCCACCTGCATGGCAGTAGCAGTTGTTATAGGCTAGTTAATGCAGTTTTCTTATAAACAAATGCAAGGTTTGATCATTTGTGTCCTGCAGCAGACCTGGATAACAGTGAACTGATGGTGGATGAGAGTGACTGAACTTTAAGATGACACTAAAATCATGTGTCAGTGGCTTCAGACAGCAGATATCAGCCGGATGTGGCTTGAAACATCCCATTAACAGCTTAACACCAAATTATACAAGTAAATTAATTTTAGTATAACAGAGAAATAACCTGGATGATCAGTTAAAGGTAATCTAATAATCAGCAATAATTCGTGGAGGCAGACAACATTTGAGAGTTGTGTTTCCTTTGATTGAACAGTTGCTCGGTTTCACATTTCACTAGAAGGAAACTTTTATCACAAACACTGATAAAGGTGAATGGAAAGTGTTTTTTTGTTTTTTTTTTAATCATGAACTGATCAGTTTAGTGTTTGTAGTTTGAGTTTGGCTCCACCTGGAGAGCAGCAGCAGTATTGTGTTGGATGTAGTGTCTGTGTCCTCCAGGTGGAGGTGGTGTAGGACGAGCAGAGCAGCTGCTGTGTGAAGGCGTTTGACGGAAATAAGAAGGTGTTGCAGCAGTGATGAAGCTGATGTGTGTCATAAACATGTGATGTTTGAGTGTGTGTGTGTTGTGACAGCAGTTTATTGTTGGGTGTACAGAGTGTAAAAAGACTGGGTACCGCTGTATTACTCAGGCTGCACTACAGCGTCTATTCACAGGCGCGATCCCACTACTGAGCGGCACGGGGGCTTTGACCTGCTCCGTTTCCGACCTGGGCCGGTGCACCCCTCCTTAGACGACCTGGTAGTCCCGGGCTCCCCCGGGAGCACCATATCGATACCGAACTTAGTGCGGACACCCGATCGGCATAGTCCGCTGCAGCTCAGAGCTCCTGAGCTCAAACGATCCACCAGCCTCAGCCTCCCGGTAGCTTGGATTACAGGCGCGCGCCACCGCACCCGGCAAGCAGCACCCACACTCACAGCGGTTTTGACTGCTGCTCATGTGACGTCACCGTGACGCAAGGCTGCAGCTGTGGTGATGAAGAAGAGGAATGATTTACAAAGGTGATAAAAACATGAGTGAGCCTGTTTGTAGTGATCAGACTCTGTAGAAACAATAACTGATTATATATACAGTCAGTCTCACTGTGCTGCTGCTACAAGCTGCTGTGGATGAAGAGTAACCAGAGTACACATCATCATCATCAGCCAAAGCCACACAATCAAAACAAGTCACAACATCTTCATGTTAATCACATTTTCAAAATTCTTCACACAAAAAAAGACAAAAAAAGCGAAACCAAAGTAAAACTGACAACACACAACATGACTGTCTGATTTCTGCTCTGAGTCGACTCAAAAACTACATTAACTGACCGAGAAAACTATGAATAAAACACACTGCAAGGGTTTTGATGTGTTCACAAAACTGTCACAAAATAACGGTTCAATTTGAAGAAAAAAACACTTGTCAGTAAATCAAACAAAGCTTCGTTATGAGAGTCCAAAACCACAGAGAGTCTGTCTGTTACAACAAGTTGACTGTCAGATAAAAGGCTGAACACATCAGAAAATCTGTCACCTGTCAGCAACTATTAGAGAACTGGACACATACATGCATTACGTAGAGCTCATCTAAATAAATGGTTAATTAGTACTCAGATGTGTCAGCACTAAACCTTACTGTCCTCAGTGTGTCTGTCTGTGCTGACCTTCCCTTGCTGTCGCTGTCACCAGTCTGCCCTCAAGTCTCATTGTGGTTTCACCTTTACTGTATCAGTCTGATTGATGTATTTTATATTCTGTGCACACTGTTTATGTATTTGCTGCTGCTTTGCATGTTTCAGTTAATGTCTAACAATGTTGCAAAACTTAGCCTTATGTTTTAACATTAATATCCCTCATTTTATTGTTTTGAATGAGCACGTGTGTTTTAAATAGTACCAGTGTAGCATAATGGTGTCCTGAATAATTTTTTTTATTATTATTATGCATGCTTATAAATAATATTAATAACTGTATTGTTTTTAGGGTGACTTTGTAACATCTGCAAAGGGACTACAGTTGAGAATAGTCTCTTGGCTAACTCTGGTGCATTTATAGCAATGTTTATTAATGAGCACCATCCCTGTTAAATGAACCAACAATAAATAAATAAAATAAACATGTTTGCTGGATTTTGACACTGCTGTGAACATCATACTGTATAGATTCAGTATATGTCTTTATTCATTTTAATCATATAAACTACAGATAACTGAATAAATAAATAAAAGTCTGTATATGATGAAAATGAAGAGAGGTTGGAGAACTTTCTCAGAAATGCTCAGCTCTGTTTTAACACTTGAATCTGCTAACTGATGGTGAAGGAGAGTACATGAACTTTAAGTCCTGACGTGGCTCGAAACATTAAATTAACAGCTTAACGCCAAATTATACAAGTAAGTTAATTTTAGTATAACAGAGAAAATAACCTGGATGATCAATTACAGGTAATCTAATAATGAGCAATAATATGGGGGAAGACAACACTTGAGAGTTGTGTTTACTTTGGTTGAACAGTTGCTCGGTTTCACATTTCACTAGAAGGAAACTGTAATCACAAACACTGATGAAGGTGAATGGAAAGTGTATAATAAGTTGTTTAATTTAGTGCCACATGCAGGGCAGTAGCAGTTAAACTGATAGGGAAGCTGTTTAGTGTTTGTAGTTTGAGTTTAGCTCCACCTGTAGGGCAGCAGCAGTATTTACTGTGTTGGATGTAGTGTCTGTGTCCTCCAGGTGGAGGTGGTGTAGGACGAGCAGAGCAGCTGCTGTGTGAAGGCGTTTGACGGAAATAAGAAGGTGTTGCAGCAGTGATGAAGCTGATGTGTGTCATAAACATGTGATGTTTGAGTGTGTGTGTTGTGACAGCAGTTTATTGTTGGGTGTACAGAGTGTAAAAAGACTGGGTACCGCTGTATTACTCAGGCTGCACTACAGCGTCTATTCACAGGCGCGATCCCACTACTGAGCGGCACGGGGGCTTTGACCTGCTCCGTTTCCGACCTGGGCCGGTGCACCCCTCCTTAGACGACCTGGTAGTCCCGGGCTCCCCCAGGAGCACCATATCGATACCGAACTTAGTGCGGACACCCGATCGGCATAGTCCGCTGCAGCTCAGAGCTCCTGAGCTCAAACGATCCGCCAGCCTCAGCCTCCCGGTAGCTTGGATTACAGGCGCGCGCCACCGCACCCGGCAAGCAGCACCCACACTCACAGGGCTTTTGACTGCTGCTCATGTGACGTCACTGAAGGTTGCTGCTGGAAATGTTTCAAAAACTATATTATACTTCATAGCATACTGAATATAAATTAGTTAACGATCTCACCTGGAGGAAAAATAATAATAACATTTGATTATGATGTGAAATAAATGAGTCTTTATAGGACATTATTAAGGGATATTTACCTCTAAGTGTATAAGTAAACTCATTATTTTGGACATCTGATCTGATCTTTTATTTCTCATTATTTTTTTGTATAGATGACACTTGTAACAGATGTGTGGTTTGGGAGGGTGGGAGGTGTATTTGGATTGTTTAATCTATTATAATTATCAACATATGTTTTTATGTATTTATATTTCTGAGATGGTGCATCTTACGGGGTTTATCCTTTTTTTAATGTAATTTTGCTGTTTTTGTAAACTGTGCCATGAACATTTAGGCCAGTTTGAATCTATTCTCCATCTCACATGTTCTGGCAGGATGTCACCACATTTAATGCTCAACTTATTCACTCTTAATATCCTTTTTCTCATGTTTGGTTTCACAAACCACCCCATTGACTTTATAGCCTATATATATATCAGATGTTAAAAACGCAATAGGTCGACCTCATAATGAAATGTTTAAGATTGTAACTCAGTCTTTAGTTGATGTGTTAATAACAAGAGCATGTATTTAAGAGGAGTATTAATAGGGAGACAAGATAAGTGTCACACTGGTGGAATGTCATGCTGCACCTTCAGTGTTCAGTGTATTTGACAAGAAGACAGAAGCAATCAATTTAAGGGCTTATTTGGGGTTTCTTTGCTTAATTTGAAGGTTTGATTCAGCTCTTTGAGTAAAAACCAAAATCCACTGTGAGTTTTCGTATGTCTGCCGGGTGCTAATCCAGTGTTGTGTTGAGTAGTTGGACGTGAAGGCTCGGGATGAGGGTCAGAGGAGAGCATGTGAAGGGTTTTGGCACCCCGCTACGGTCTAACAGAGAGAGTGCATTGTTCTCTGACCTAAATTTCTTGACCTGGAACTGCAGGAAAATTGTCACAGTGAATGGGACCCAGCAACATGTATTCACCCTCTGCTACACCACACACACTCACTGTTCAGACCATGACATCATGCAACTGTCATATGACAATTAACTTGCCTGAAAAGTTTGTAGTAGGAAAGATCAAGAGCAACAATGTCACATCTGCAGTTTTCAGAGGGTTTGAAGCTATGAGCCCATGCCTGCCTGTTCTGACCTGTTGTTAATTCAGGCCCAATGTTCCCCATTGATTGAGTATAAACTTTATTTTTCTATTTATTTTACTGTACATTTATGTTGAAGGGCAGGTTTCCCTGACTCTTCTTTGTAAAACCAGAAGGGAGGGAACTGACCGAAAGAGCGAAACCATTCAAGTCCTTGGTTGTTAAATGCTCTTCACTTGATGCAACACTCGAGCACCTAGCCGGAAAGTGAACAAGGCATGAGTTTGTATGCTATAGCTACATTTAAGCTAATATAGTTTAGTCTAGCATTTTCTCTTTGATGCTGCTAATACTTAGGCTAGAAATAGCTATTCATCAGCAATATTTCTGCTACTAGATTAGCCTAGTCCAGAAGGCTGGTAACACTTGCAGCCTTTCCAAAAGTAAGCTCATGAAAATCATTGTGAATGTACCAGAGTGAATGTACCCTGATTTTTTTGAGACAAAGGTGGCAAAGGCTGGAGACGTGCACATTTAGTGTCCTGCAATTAAGTGGAGAGGGGGGGGGGGGATTTGACAGAAAAAAAGTGTGCATAGGGATTTCATTTTTATACAAGGAAAACACAAAATGATGAAAAATCTGAATGGATTAATTTGTATTTTGTGTGTCGTTTGTGGCATGGGCTAACTGTTTTTTTTATGGCTGATTGCTTGTTTTGTATTTATCAAGTACATGTATGGTATAGCTTCCTGGTGTGCTCTTCAGTGGATATAACTTGTCTCACCATATTTTAGAATATGAAGCAAACAGACTGCAGGACACTTATGGACATGTTTATTTATTGTCCAATGTTGTTTCAGTTTATTATGAATTTTTATGGCTGTAGCCTAGTTTGTCTGTGTAGTATTAGTGCAGTATTATGACAGTTTTGTTTTTTTTTGTTTTTTTTCCAACTCAGCTCTTACCATGTGTTGATAAATACAACACTGTGAATTGGCCGTACATTCTTCATGGACCATCAGTTTAAGAGTTGGCCATTCATCTACCTGGGGACGCTGCAGACCACGTGTCTGTTTCCTCCATTCCCTGGTCTTCCACTTTCTGCCTGTCTCTTGCTCTCTTTTTATCCTTTGTGTTTCTGCTTTTGAATCCACACCTTATTCTCCAGAGCCACGCTCAGCAGTGGCAGAAAGACGCCTTGATGACACTGTCTTTGGCCCGGCAGCTGCAGCTCAAACACATCCAGCGGCATTATCATATTTACGGGCGTGTCTTGGCGAGAATCCACTCATCATTTTTCTATGCTCCCGATCTCACCCCGGTGTGTAGAGGAGGAGGGAGCAGATAAATCTAATTCTCTTTTTTTCATCACACTGACTTCATTCTTCACAAGCCTTTTGATGAGACAGGGGAGCAAACCTGGGTGGAGTCTAGAGATTTACGGCCGACAGAAGCACGCAGGCCATTATAGCCCAGCGCCCTGCTAATGAACAGTCACTGCAATCACACAGGGGGGAGTACAGTATGTATAGAGCCCATCGATCCAGTGTCATCCGGAGGGAAACGTGAGCTATACTCTGACCCTGTCATATCAAAGGACAACAAGATTCATCTTTATTTACCAATCAAAACTCGTGTGTTATATGGTTTTAACTTCCATGTGTACTCAATCAGAGCAGAAATCTAATTCAACAGATCAGATTTTGGGAGATGTCTGCAAAACAGCCGCAAAATGGTCACAGCATGGTGTGAATGAATGCGTCATGCTTTCACCCCCCACCCCCACACCAAACACACACACCCACACACACACTATCATTATTCCTTTTTGCCCCCCTCGGGATTTGGCGTGCAGCCGGCAGCCCCAGCTGTTGCCTGGTGGTGCAGAGCTCCCAAACTGTGGCGGGCTGTCATCAGAGTGGTAGCGTCTCATGGGAAAGCAGAGATGAGTGCTGTAATTAGCGGGGAACGAGGCCAGCGGCAAGCCAAGTGTTCCTCAGGGGCCCTGCAAGGCCTCAGGGGACACTGAGACGCGTGGCTAACCTGTGGGGCTCTACCTGTGGCTCCGAGCACACATTTAAAGTGTCCACATATATCAGGCCTGATTTGTTGGACTTAACACTTATTAAATGTTTACAGACATCATACTGAGTTGAATATGATTTGCTATTGACTCTTGAATAGAACAGTAATATTAATCAACTGGAGCATATTATCCATAAAAGCTACAATGTCAAGACAGTCTCGAATTCTATTTTTTTCTATAAACTAAACAAGATTCAACAGAAAATGCAAACCTTAATTCCTCATATTAACTGTGAAATAATTTTGCAAAGATATCCATGTGATTTAGTTATTTAAAATAAATTCTAACATCAGAAGAATAATAAATATTTAATACGGCTTTTACAGCTTAAAGGAGAAGACATGCATAATATTTTAATTCAATTAAATAATGTAAGCATGAAATAATTTTAAAAAAAAACAGTTAAGATTAATTTGTTATTTTATGATGATTTAATTATTTAGTGCTGAAATAATTAATTTGTTGATTAATCAAACAGACAGAATATAAATCAGATTTTGATCATTTAATTCATCTGTCAGAAACAGACAAACAGTTGCAGGTTAAGGCTTCTCAAATGTGAGGATTTGCTGATTTTCTTTTTTTTATGTCATTTTATATATACTATTTGGGGATTTTTAACAAAACAAGGACTTTGAAGACATCACTTTAGGCTCTGTGAAATTGATGAGCATTTTTCCTCAATTTTCTGACATTTTTAAAAAATTGTACATTGAAATATACATCTATATACAACCCACCACCAAAAACAAGAATGTGGGATAAGGTTTGAAGATGTGAATTCAGTACTGAACCATGCATATAACCAATTTTCAACAAAAAAAAGGAACACAATTGAAAGGAAACTTAATTAATGAAAGTAATACATACCCCTAAAATTTAGAGACCATGACACCCTATATAAAGTATAGTTATACCCTTTTTTTTATTAAAATGTAATCTACGGTTCAAGTCTGATCTCTGAGGATTTATTTTGTCTTTATTTTATTATATAATCGCTGCAAATGCAATTTTCTGACCATCAGATAGAGCTACCAAATGCCTTGTTACTATCACACTGTAGTGATAGTACAATAATAAATAACTCTGAGTGTGTGTGTGTTTGTGTGTGTGTGTCACGCGCACCCCTTGTCTGTCTATGTCTGCGTGCGCTGGTGTGTGCAGGTGTATGACGGCTTCTTATGCTCCATCTGCGTCTGCTGCTGATGAGTAAAGCCATGAAATAGATCCAGCTGGAGATGTGCAGAGGAGACCAGGGCCTCCTGGGAAATCATCCACACCTCCACCAGCACCGTGTCCACTTCTTTAGCACCCCCAGAGAGCTATCAATAAGTGGGTAATTGAATTTTAAGCACAAACACAGCCGTCAAATGAGCGTCAATGTGTGTGTGAGATGGGGGGTGTTTAGCTCTGTGAACATGGCGATGCTGTCATCCTGCCCACGGGGGATTTGGACAGGATGGATGAATGTTTAATCCATTAAATAACAATTACACCCTGTAATGGTCCAGAGTGGCTGCTCATGTGCCTCAAAATGAGTTTGCTTCCTCATGACAAAAGCATCCTCACATCACAGCATCCTATCTGAACATGATCACCAGCACAGACATGCAGACAAAATTTTGCAGATTTTGCAGTTGAAACACTTTAAAGCTGATTCCAGTGTTTTAGACTCTCTAAAGGATTCAGTATTTATCAACCAGAATTTATTTCTAGTAGTGTTCAGAGGGCTTTAAAACCTTGAAAGCACTTAGACCTCTAAGGTGTTAAAGCATTAATGTTTTATGTTAAGCTTATATCATTTCTTAATACTTTCCTACAAAGTTTCCTGGAAAAAAACACAGTAATCTGGTTGTAATTAGAAGGAAAACACAAAGTTTTGAAACATGTTGTTCTAATTTTTTCTCAGAGCTCAATTATTTGGAATAAACATTTAAAATAGTTGAAATTCTGAAAGAAATTGAAGTTGCGGTCAAAATGAAATCAGTCAATAAGGTTAAAATGGGGGTTTCCCTTCCAGTGTAAGCACTGAGTGAAGCTGAACTATCAATTGAAGGGAAAGTGCTGCAAGGAGTTGAAGATACAGTTAAAGTTCAAGCAGTGGGAGGAAATGAAACAGGAAGTGTCACCAGTGTATTAAGTTTTAGAAAAACAAAATTATGAGTGTGCCTCCCTGATAACTTGCACACTATAAAATGTGCCTGAATATGAATAAACATAATTAACTAGAATCCAAATTAGTTAAACCAGATTTCTTTCCAATTTCTTTTTGGTGTCTGTGATATTTTTTTTTTCTATTTTACAAATACCAATAGATTTATCACTGCACTGTTCAGGACAAACAATGTTATTGAAGGTGTTGTGGCACTCAAGCCACAACAAGCTTGGTTATAAACAGATAAACAGATTCATTCATAATACATAATCATCATCCCGCTTGTGTGTGTGTGTGTGTGTGTGTGTGTGTGTGTGTGTGTGTGTGTGTGTGTGTGTGCGTGTGCGTGTGCGTGTGTGTGTGTGTGTGTGTGTGTGTGTGTGTGTGTGTGTAGTAGCCTGATGTCAACTCTCACCACTTTCACACAAACAACGTACTGTATTTTCTCTTTTGGTACAAGCATTTAGAATTGGAGGCCATACAGTATGTTTGGAGTGAGATTTCAATTTGTTGCCATGAGTGCTTCCTCTGTAAATATGAAGCAACATCCTGAAAACGTGAGTAAAATGTACAGGAGTTCAATTCAATGACCTCTAAACTCATTTGTAAACAGACAATGTGCTGAAGGCAGCGTGACTTAAATCAAAGGTGACGCCAATATTTTATTCAGTCAATTCAAATTTCCACTTTTAAGAGCAACTTGTCAGAGTAAAAAACAGGCTCTTGTCTTGAGAGTCAGAAGTGAGCAGATGTTTGCAGAGATTGCATTTCTGCTCAGACTGTAAATGAAGTATGTGATGTGAATGACTAAATAATCTTTTGGAGGCACATGCAGCGAGTGGGAGGAACACAGAGGAAAGCATGCAAGCTATTCATCTTAGAGAAATCATAAAAATTAGGAAAACTGAATAAAAATTCTGTTCAATGTCAAAAGCAAGCCTTTCATGAGCATTAAATAGGGTATCTGTAAGGTGTAACATTGTCTAAGGTCGCATTTAAATGAAAAGTATGACCCTTGTATGATTACTGATATCACTTGGAGTACAATCATTCTTGAAAATGACACTTAAAATGAAATTGCCTGAAAATAAAGTAGAAAGCTTCACATGCTCCCTGGTCTTAACCTAATTTTTCTGACTGAATGCAGTGACATTCATTTTTAAATAATCCGGCATGGCAGCTGCTGTCGCTGACATGTTATGTTGAACTTGGTGAAATAAAGTCTTCTCAGTAAAGGACAAGCTGGTGGTAAATCCACTGGATAGCCATTTGAATCAGAGTGAAACCAAGAGATATTTTAGGGATTAGAAGATTAGAAACATTGAAAGGCCTAAATGGAGAGATAAGTGCTCATGTCAGAGTGTGTTTGCGTTTGTGGGTCTGTGTGAATGTAAAAGGGACTCAAAGTAGAAAATGAAGTAAGTGGGCTGATGTGTTGATTGTACTTGTTTTGCACATGCAAGCTACGATGCAATAATAAATGATTTAGTAAAATAATGTTACCTACAATGAACTGATATATCATAATCACTACACTGCATGATTGTAGCACACACACACACACACACACACACACACACACACACACACACACACACACACACACACACACACACACACACAGCTGACTGAACACAGTGTGTCAGTGTGATCGTTAAGTTGCACTCCTGATCCAAAACGAGTTTGCTAGCTGTGGTTTTCTCATGCTGCTCACACAATGGCCTGTATATGGGAGCTGCCTGGTGGCATTGCCTAATTAGGCGAAGAGTTGATTCATTTGCACTAATTGACAGCTAATTAAAGGAGTGAGGGCACATCGCATTGACGTTCTTCTCAGCCGTAAGGCCGTGACTAGGGGAAGTTGGAGAGAGAGAGAAGTATGAAATGTTACATCTTTTGACTACCACCTGCCATTAGAAGTGGCCTCAAACATACGCATCGTGTCTGGAGATGGCTTGGATTGGTGTGTGTGTGTGTGTGTGTGCGTGCGTGCATGCGTGTGTATGTGAGTGTGTGTGTGTGTGTGTGTGTGTGTGTGTGCGTGTGTGTGTGTGGGTGTGTGATTAAACAGGCTCATCGCACAGTGTTGAAATGCAGCCTGTAGAGCCCATCTGCTTGCGGTTCAAGGTTTTCTTCAGCTGCAAGGAAAAAGAAAGTGAATCTGACAAGTAAATTCAGATTTTAATAAGAAAAGGAAAGAAGTTAATGTCTGTTTTTATCTTTCACTACGCCAGCTGTATCCTTCAGCCATTTGCACTTTCAGACAGAGATGATGGGCAGTCACTGTTATGATTAAGTTGTTTCACCTTGTTGTTTGCAGCAAAGATGATGAACTTAACGAACTCTTACCCAAATTTTTGAACAGCACAACACGAACAGTCTCTCCCCCCACAGTAAAGAAGAAACACCATTAGTGTCTGCAGAGCATTTTAGCATCTTTCAGCTCATTGTTTCGGTTTTAAGGCCCATCAGCGGTGGCCTGCCAATAGACGACAGGTGCTGTGCCTCACCTGCTTAATACACTGTCAACAAATTTAAGAACTTTCTGAATATTCATATTAGCACATAACAAGTAGGTGGTCCCTATGTGTATTTCTCACACTATCACTATGTAGATATTTATTTGATAGAGTTAGTCACTCTGTTCCAGAAGGCTCAGTTTTAAAACTAGAGTGAAGACATCATGGGAAACTAAATGACTAAAGGCATCCATTGGCACCAACCAATAATATGCTAGCTTGTCAGGAAGTGGGCTAAATGATGCTACAAAGTAAGGCTACAATTTGTCTAGGGAAGAACTGGCATGACCATTTTTGAAGGGCCTTGACCTCTCAGTTTAAGAAATACGAATGAAAATGGGTTCTATGGATATTCACAAGTCTCCCTTTTACAGACATGCCCACTTTATTCTAATCTCATGCAGTTTTTTACATGAAGTATAAATGTGTTATTTGTGCCTATTCTAAAAATGGTGTATTTGATTATTTCGGCATAATGGGGTTTCTAAACAGTCATAGAATTACACAAATTGGGTAACTGGAAAGCTGAGCTTGTAGATTCAATGACTCTAATTGTATTCCTGTATGATGATGTTAGTCCTCACAACAGCCATTTCATTGTAGTGAGACCATTTTATGAAACTTGACCTGACTGTATAAAATGACCTGTTGTTACTTCTAGGATAACATCGCCTCATGAAACTGCATTCAAGATGTTTTATATTCAGTAGATTATTTACCCAAACTGATCAATATAGATATTAGGAGATTGTTTTCTCGGCAGCTGTTAAACCAGAAAATAATTGTGTCATAATGGATGTCTGGTTGCTACTCATGTTTCCAACATGTTGGCAGGCCCCCAGGTTTGGGACGCTGTCACAGGATGTTAACACAAGTTGTCTGGAGTTTGGGGGCCAAACAGTAAAGGTCCCGAGTGAGTCAACTCGAATTTCTCCCTTTCTGCAGGACGAGGACGAGCTCACCACAGGAGACCGAGAGTGGGCTGTCTTCTTGTCTGCTGGTGCTACCCATGTGAATCAAATAAAGACAATTAGGGGCTTATTAGGGTTTCAGGGAGATGTACCTCACGGGGCGTCCGCTCGCCTGCTCGGGCCCCGGCTCTGAGCCACCGCTATAGCTCAAAACAGTCAGGGGCATTGTCTCACCTAATTACGCTGAAACCAGGGGCCCCTTTTTGTGTTGCCACGGCCATGCCTGTCCGATTCCCTTCTCCTGCCTAACTGCTAGTCCCTGTCCACTGTGGAAGTGTGCTAATTAGACAAGAAATGGGCCCAAGTAATTATGTCAATTCTTATTACGAGCAACCACAATGAGGAATATTATTTTGTCAAGAAAGTTTTTGGTTTCGGGGGCCTCTCTCCCACGAAAGACCTCATTACGCCAATAACACATCTGCACATGCAACAGGGGAATGTGGCACACTCAGCAAGTCAGAGTCTCCAGCAAACTTCAGAGCATAAATAGATGCACTCATACAGAAATGGAGACTATAGAACGGCAACAGCATGAAGTTATTGCCCTAATTAATGCTTTGTGGCCACAGAGCAAACTGTTGAATCACCAGTGGCACATTGTTGGAATTGTGAGAGCCTTTTGTTTCTTTGCCTTAATAGGATGTTTTGATCAACGGCTGTTTGGTGACCCAGCTCCTCTTCTTAAATGTCGAGCTCTGGGAAATGGCAATTAGCTAGATTAGAAGAGCCATTTCTGGACCCTCAAACAAAGACCAAGATAGATCAGACGGAAAGAGCTGAGCGTGGTTCAGAAACTCTGCCAGAGCAACCCTGACCCAGACCGAATTTAAACTCTGTACTGAGTGAATTATTGGTTATTTTGATTAGCAATATGTTCAGCAATGCACTATTTATACATTTGGTGTACAAATAAATTTAGACTACTAGATTAATTGTTTCTATAAAGTTAAGGGACTTGTGTAGATTATAGTTCCAGCACAACATTAGTTTAAATTAATTGCATTTGTTTACTTTACTTCATTGACAAAAGTTCAGTTGTAACTAAATCATAACTGTACATTTTTGTCCATCATGGCTAAAATTGATTGTAGTCAAATGGAGATGAATACTTTCCCCACGTACAGACTGATGACAAATTAAAGGAAAAACCAGTACAGATCTGAATGCTTGACCCCAACAGTGAGGGGATCTGGTGGCTCTGTTATGCTGTGGGGGGCATTTTGCTGGCATCGTTTGCGTCCACTTGTCCCTTTAGAGGGAAGAGTCACTGCAAATCAATACAAAGTTGTTCTGAATGATCAGTTCTATCCTATTTTGAAACATTGCTATCCTGATGGGAGTGGTGTCTTCCAGGATGACAGTGCCTTCATCCATAGAGAATGAGGGGTCACTGACTGGTTTGATAAGTATGAAAATAATGTGAATCATATGCTTTGGCCATTACAGTTACCAGATCTCAACCTAATTGAACACTATCGGAGATTTTGCAGCGGTATGTTAGACAGCGCTCTCCACCACCATAATCAAAACACCAAGTGAATGAATATCTTTTGGAAGATTGGTGTTCATCCCTCCAGTGAAGTTCAGAGACCTGTAGAATCAATGCCATGGTGCACTGAAGATGTTCTGGCGGCACATGGTGGCCCAACATCTTGCTAAGACACTTTATGTCTTAGTACTTTAATTTGTCACCCTTCTGTATCCACTGATGTCAGTGACATGTTTCTGTCACAAGCTCAGTCTGCTTTGGCACTTTTAACATCTCATTGTACAGCAGTTCACATTATTTAGCCTACTGTTTTAAACTTCATTTAAGTTTTGTGGACTTTCTTAGTAGCTGGATAACGTTGATCCTATCCTACAGGTTTAATCAATGTCTCTAAAACTGACCCAGGATAATTTCAGAAAGGTAGCTTTGTGACTTTGGTGCCTTACAGATGATGCTACATGTAGCGAAGAACAAAATAATGCTGCTAACAGGCATAATTTGTTTAAACTCAAATTACAACTTTCCGTTTTAAGCTGAAGCACATTTTAAACTGTTAAAAAAGGACTGATATTAGAAAAACATTCACTGATTAATTTCCTTATTACTGGATTTAACCTTCATGGAGCCTTGAATTTAAAAATACTTCAACCTATAAACTTACTATGCACACTGACAGTTATTGTATCAGCAATTTTTTTTTTAAATGTAGTAGATTTAGAGATAAAACATCTAAAACAAGAAGAATTTCTTTATTATGTTCACAACATGAAATCCTTTTAGAAACAAATAATCAGGCCTCAACCAAGCTATTCTATACTGTCTAATGTTCAAGTTTTTCCTGATTGTGCTATTCCTCTTTCTTTTTTGTGGATGAGTTCAGATGTGTATTATAGTTTCAACACAAGGCTACGAGACAGAGATGAATCCTTTAAGAAGCAGCTGCCTCTGGTTGGTCCTGAGATGAGATGAGCTGCATCCTGAGTGAAAGGATGTGATTCATGTGACGTCATCTGCATGTCTGCACATGCGTGTGTGCGCGTGTGTAATGTAGAAACCTCATTAGCATAGCTACTGGTATGGCATTGATCTCTTCATTCACCTCTAATGAAACGTCTCTCCAATAGCCTCTCGTGAGACGCTGAAGGCAATTTAAGCCGCTTTACTCCCCTCTCACTCTCAGACCTCACACGGTTTACAACTGTGCCATTTAATCTCTTCCTTTTAATTATTTATTTACCCATATATTTGTTAGTTTATGTGTTTATTTATTCGGCACAAATCAAGTCAGCAATCTTTTGAATTGTATTTTTTCCATCACAGTCAAGATGGAACTATGCTAAATCGTTTACGCAGCGTCTCAAACTTTAAATAAATATTCAAATTGTGAAAAAATTATCTTCTTTACAGTCCAAAGTTTGATGTTATATTTATTTATCTCCTTACAGTCCTGCCAGGATTTTACTGCAGGCCTATAGTCCCTTATCCTGCAGGGAAATGATGCGCAGTGTGCTGCACAAAGCACCCTGACACGCAGGAACAGAAAGCCGGATCATCAGCACGACCGGGTTAATGCCACATCTCCTGATCATATCTCAGATTACACAGCAGCACTAAATCTGTTGTGGGTCTGACCGTCACTGACAGACTGACGCACGAGTGCCAAACAGTCCCACAGGAGCCACCTTTTATTTATTTATTCATCGCCACATGTCTCACTGATAACATTGCACCTCCGCTTCCACCCAGCGCGTCCACTCATCTCCGTCTCTGCTTAATTATTTCTCCAGATGTCCAAAAGTGTGCCGCAAATTATCTCCGAACGATTGAAACTCGGCAATAATTGAATAATGGCTGATTAGAGAAGATTAAGCTTGTGGATATAGGAGAGGAAAAAAATGTTAGGAGTATCTTCACTTCATTTCACATTTCAGAGAGTTTGAATTTGACCTGAGGTTTAAAACTCAGATTCACACTGTGATAAATGAGTGTGAAGGGGAAGCTGCAGATGATTTCCCCTGACAGACTAAATGTGTTTCTACGCTCTCACTTTCAAAATCAAGATTTACTCGCTGAAACATTTTGCAACCTCTTTGTCTGTGTCACAGTTATTTGTTTTATTTGATATCAAACCTCAAACAAATAAACAACAAAAAAAGACGCTTCAACCTCAGGAGGTAAATAAATCTGTTGTTTCACTGGGACTGTTTGTCTCATGTTTAATTGCCACCCTGTTGTGCCCTAAATACCCCGAACTGGGACATTGTATTCTTTATCACGTGACCCGTCAAAGAATTTAAAAAAGCTTTAATAATCTATCAACAGATGCGCACACAGCCACCAAAGACAAAACGTTTAGTGCGCAAACCTAATTAGAATATGCAAATCGCAGTGTGCGTTATATGGGGCGGTGGGGATGGAGCAACAGTCTGGCAACAGATCAGTTTTCAGTTCTTCTAACAAGAGGCTGAATTGATTAATTAACTAATAGAAAAATTGGCTGATGAGAATTTATGACGTTTCCTTCGTTTTTCTTGGAATATAAAGGCAAGAAGATTCGGCCTGTGTTTAGCAGTGCGCATTAAATATAATGGTGTACATTTGTGGATTATTATTGGCTTATTTAAGGAATTTTTTAAAATAGAAAGATAACATTGATTGGAAGCACTGAAATGTCTGTTTATTATTTAGCTGTCTGGTGTACAGTGTCATATGGATGCATTTAGGTAAATGGTATCACACATAATGTTTGTGTTTTTATTAGCATTAGTAGTAGTAGGCTAATTTTTTATTACGTCAAACCTGCATTGTAGGCTGTCACATCACTGTGGTACAAATAGCTAATAACTGGACCATAATGGCCTTACAAGCAGTGGCACACACACCAAAAGGAAAAAAAAGATTGGTTTTCTATCACTCATTTGCACGTCACGTCAATTATATAATAGTGCTCGTTCTAGTTTGTGAACTACAGCTTCTGCCTGCTGAGAAGATATCACAGTCAGATTGTCTCACAGTCAGTCAGTTGTAAGCGCATCGCACTGAATTTCATAGTTTCCTCTGACCTGTCACCTTAACTCCCTCTCATCATTGTTATTCACTTTGCGGTTTGTGTTTGTCACTTTCTTTGTGTGAGTATCCAAGCATCACATGTTATAGCCTACCCCTGTCACTGGGCTTTTCATTGGAAGAGTAGTGGATTTTTCTTCAGGTTTCCCTGGATTCACCTGACTTGTTGACCTAGGTATGTTGAGTTTACAGTTTCGCCCATCATGAGGTATCCGCACTGGATATATTACCACGCCTGTCACCTGTGCCAAAGTGAGTAGCTAGTCACTGAGCTATCCAGTACACATAAACCTTTCTGTTTTTTTTCTGCCACACCATCTATCTATGGGTGGGGTCTGAAAAGTTCACTGTAAACCCAGATTTTGTTGCTAATTAAACTTTTAGTGTTCATTACTTATTATTTCATGTTTTGTAAAAAATAATCTCATTACTAATGTCCGGTTTCAACAAGTTTGCTTAAGGCTAAATTGCAAATGTGTTAATAGTTACTATTGCAGTTACTATTATAACTGCAACAAATTGTTGCAAATGTCACTTTCACTGCATATGTAGGCCTAATGACAACATGCTATAGAAAGTAATACTGTAGTAGTTTTGCAATACAATCATTACTTGTTAGTTTCTCTTTGATACACCCTATGAGTATAGTTTTATACAATGGAAAGAATAAGCTACTGTTCGACTTATCACTGTCCATCCAGTTTCTCTGTAATAACCAATCCACACCTTTCCTGGCATCTCTGACTCTCTCTGACTAGGCAACATAACTTAACATTATTGATGGTTATTTTATGTGAAATGTCATTATTGTGTTCTTGTGTATATCGTTTATTAGGAACTCTGATGATGATGACTCATTGACTTTGGGATTCTCCTCATTGAGAATGGAGGTGCTGTGAAGCCATCGCTCCTTCCATCTCAGTTCAGCCTCGTTGAAGATTGAGAGAGAAGGTGTGATGGACAACATGAAAGACCTGCCAAAAGCTGCTGCTCTGTAGAGCCATGTTATGTCAACATCCCATTGGTCTGTAGACTAATGGGGTGCTTATTTTTACTTCTCTTTTGCTTGACAATTTTTTTTATTGCAGTGAAACATTTGAGACAATTGTGACTTTACAGTGTTCTCAAATGAAATACCTTGGAGCATTTTAATGTATTGTTTAATTTCTTTCCTTTCATGCAGCTTTCCTTAAACAACGTATTTAATACAATCTCAACATCAAAACAGTGTAATTAGTAAAGTCAACTAGTTAAGTGTGTGGCCCTACAACCTTTAACCGCCACTGCTTACAAGCTATAGAGAATTTTATTTAGCAAAGCAGGATCTGTTTTAGTCCATTATTTTCGTTTTTCAGTATTTTTGGTCTGACTGGTCGTTTGATGACACCTTGTTGAAATTGAAGCTGACTTTCCGGAGATAAGCCTATATTTACTTTTATTCGTAGTAGTTTGCTTTTCTACCAGCTATAAGAAATTATATTTTGTGTTATTTGTAAAGCTAGGAGAAAAACTGTCCATGTTTTATGTCATTTCCTGTCAAAAAGTCGAATATTACAATTATTTTGTGATATTTAATTTCTGGAAATGACATTATCTACGCATTAGTAAAGCTTGATGGGACCCATGGAAACTTCAGTGTGGAGTCTCCTCTCTTGTGATTGGCTGCCGCATGTTGCCTGTTGAATAAAACGCTGAGCAGAGAGAGGGCACAGAGATAAAGAGGAGCATCACTGCTCATTGCACCAGGGACTTTTTGAGGGATTGGAAAATAAAAAAGTGGAATCCCACCGCCATGACAGGAAAGGAGGGAATTGTGTTTTCAGACTCTGAGAATAAGCAGAAATCAGCTTCACAAACCAGCGTGAACCACGGGGGATCCCAGCTGCCTCCTCCAGCCTGGAAAATGGCCCCCACGGCACACCGACGCACCGGCTTTGGGATCCAGGAGCTGCTCGGCCTCAACAAGGAGACGCCTGCTGCATCAAGGCGGCCGCTGGAGGCTCTGCCACACAGGGCACACGTCCTGGCCGCCAGGTCGGCCCTCGGACACGGTGCTCTCGGGGTCGGTATGGGTTTGCTGGGACCAGAGGGAATACACTCGTTTTATAGCCAGCCTGCTTTTTTGGAGGTGCTGTCAGAGGCGCAAAATGTGCACCTGCAGCCGCTGCACAGAGCGGCGCACATGGACTCACAGGACGCACAGCACTCTGCCAGCTCGGGTGAGTGTTTTCAGTAAACCGGAGGTGAAATAAAACATGTTGCTGATGCAGAGATTTAAATAATATTCAATTGATCAGATAAATAATATTATAGCAAATGTGTAACGCACATTTCGCGTGATGCACTCAATCAAAGCGGTTTAAGAAATTATTTCTTGCTCATATTAGTCAATAGAAAAGAGTGCAAGTGTCAATGATTTCCCGCCCTGTTATCTTCTGATAATAAAGATATTCAACATCATATTCACTCAGAGCAAAGAAGGTAAAATTAGATTTTTTTTAAATTAACATAAAATATAAGATCCACACAGGAAAAGGTTTTGCTACAATTTTTTTATAATTCAAACTTAATCTTGCCCATTTTGGAAGCTTTTTTCGTTATTTCTTATTCCTATATAATTTTGGACAAATCTGTACACAATAATAAATAATACAAATCAAGAAAACTGACTTTTATAGAAAGACATGAGGTATACTATGAGTTTACTATGTTCCATGTATTTATATACTATTCATATATTGTCGTTATTAATAATATCTCAGTTCTTGTTAATAACATTTGAAGATGATGATAAATATCATAAGATAATTACTAACTGATCACTGCGTCTGTCGGTATATTTTGACGCTTGTTATTGACTGATGTGTTTCCTCAGATTCTGATGACATGAGTCTCTCCGGTGATAAGAAATTCTCAAAATCCTCCATGAGCCAAAGCAAGAAACGGAAGAAAAGACGACACAGGTAAAACCAACACGACAAATCAAAGAAAGCACATTTATTATAATGCATATTTAACAGAGTTATGATTCAGCATTTTGGGCCTTTTTTAAGATGTTAAAGTTTTGTTTGGTGTCACTGGCAAAAAACAAAAGGTCATAATTAAATCCTTTAATTTCACTTTTATGTTTTTAATTCTCGTAAACTGTTATATTTAACATGTTATTAGCCTAAAGTGTAAGTGAGTATTATCATGATTTCCTCCGTGCTGTCTTTAAAAATACATCGTTCCTAGTTTCATCAGGAGTAATAACAAAAACGTATATTCGAGAAAAATAAAATAATATACCTGTGTTAGGAACAGTAAAAAATTATACTTGTTTTGTGTCATTAATATGTGACTCTATAGTTCTAAACTGGCATTGCTTCATAAGAAACTGTATTTCTCAATTTATTTAGTATGTACTTAATTCAAAATAACATGCTGGAAAATGATGATTTCATTCAATTTTCAGGTGCTGTAGTCTCATTTGTGAAAATGTGATATTAGTATTCTAAGAAATCCACATTTATCATTGTCACACGTTCTTCTGTTGTTCTGTCTGCAGAACCATTTTCACTTCCTATCAGCTGGAGGAGCTGGAGAAAGCTTTTAATGAAGCTCATTACCCTGACGTATATGCCCGAGAAATGCTCTCCATGAAAACGGAACTGCCAGAGGACAGGATACAGGTGTGTTTCAGTAACTGAACATTTACAAAACAAATTAAAATTAAAATGAATGCTTCAATCCTCTTGCTTTCAGAGAGGAAACGGGACAAAAATTAACACAAAAATGTTTTCATTCACATAATTATAATCAGTGTTTCTCAACCTTTTTAGTTTCAA
This sequence comes from Scomber scombrus, assembly GCF_963691925.1. Taxonomy (NCBI): domain Eukaryota; kingdom Metazoa; phylum Chordata; class Actinopteri; order Scombriformes; family Scombridae; genus Scomber; species Scomber scombrus. The sequence goes on from NC_084986.1 coordinate 14,832,235, forward strand.
CAACCCCCAAATTGATATACACCAGGCCATGGACCCATATTTGATAAGATGTAGTCTCAGGGATCCTCATCTGTAAAACAAGTTATTCCTAAGTGTCTATACTGTAGATTTTCAGATTAAGCATGACGTGTGTGAACAGAACAGTAATTTTTATAAATTCTCTCATTGGACTAACTTCTAGTCAATTAAATAATAATTAAATTAAAATACTCCCCAATTTTATGGGGACCTTTTGGAACCCATTCAAGGACCCCTGGGGGTCCCACAAGCCCAGGTTGAGACTAGCTGATGTAGATATTTCCATCAATATAAGCTTATTTAACATTAACCCACAGTTAAAATCAGTTGCGGTGGCCGTGCATACCACAAACTCAGATTTCAAAGTGTTAACAGGAAAATTTTCACACAGGAAAAAATGAAACAATCGCAGGTTGAGCCACCAGTCAGCTGCTCCATCATCATCTCCACAATACCTTCTACTTTCACATTAGCAGCCAATTCACCTTCACAGTGTAATTAGTTAATTGAGGAGAACTTATCACCTCTCTGCCTGCGAGAGCGGGGCCGCAGCCCTCAAATGAAATGATAACTACATAGAAATTAATTAGCACAGGTCAGCAGGCGAGCAGAGGGCTCTGCCTGGCTGCTATGAGCATTTTAATTTCCCGTGATATTTGAGGGCCTGTCTCCCATCGATCGGGCCTGGAAATTAACTTATTTTTCAATCAGCCTTTACGCCCCTGGGGTCACCTCTCGTTGGAAGCACTTCACACGCACACACACACACACACACACACATGCACACACACACACACACAAGTGAATACACACACGCTTCATGCACACTCACACTGTTGCTGTCAAAAAGCATGATTGCTCATCTGAGGCCCATCTTTTTATGAGATGGAGGTTATCATCAGATCTACCTGAATAGCTTTCCAGGCTCTCAGCTTTAAATCGTTTTTAATTCGGCGCGCACACAACACACACACATACACACACACACACTCCCTTTTACAATCTCATCCTGCCTCTTTGGCCGTTTTAGGATGCTCATGTTTTCCTCATCCATATTCACAAGCCTGCTGAGGCTATTACAAGGTCTGGCTTGGTGGAAATCAATTTAGGCACTTGAGGAGCCAGAAGGAGAATAATGCACAGGCACAGGCACAGGCACACGCACACACACACACACACACACACACACACACACACACACACACACACACACACACACACACACACACACACACACACACACACAATAGACAGAAGACAACATATTCAGCAGAGGAACCACGAAGAAAAATAGAAATATCAAACACAGAATTTTAAGGGCCTTTGCTCCAAACATATTTGTTCAGCTCACATATTTACATTTAGGGCCCATTAGAGACCTGTGAAATGAAATCTTCTTCATGAACAACCTTTTGCTGTTTTAAACCTCCAGCAGATGTCATTGTTCTACTGACTATTTTTCATCTGCTCCACAAAATAAGGGGTTAAGAAATGACTATGATTGTCACATCAAAATATCAAGCAACAAAGATGAATTGAGAAAAATGTAATCACTAAAAAAATGAGAAGGAAATCCCTAATAGTGGTCTTAATAGAAATTAAAGATTTTCTCCAGACATGTTTTAAGACATATACTAATTTGAATGATAATTTGTTTCTGATGTGGTTTTTCCACAAAAAGCACATTTTTGTCATGTTTTGTCCCAGACAATATCTCAAATAACTACTAAGTCTGCAGAACTTAACCTCACAGTCATTTTTAGGTGTGTGGTAACATAGCTGCATTGGACTGGATATGTTGAAATGTATCAGCCTCTTCGACGTCATACATAGCTATAATGTTCCTTGATGCTCGACAGGGTTTGGAAAAAGCATGTTGTCACTACTGGCTGGCAGGAATGGGTGCAGATAAACAATTACCTTCATCTAATCCTTGTATTTCCTTCATCTCTCCAGGTGTGGTTTCAGAACCGCAGAGCCAAGTGGAGGAAAAGGGAGAAGTGCTGGGGCCGCAGCAGTGTGATGGCAGAATACGGCCTGTATGGAGCCATGGTCCGTCACTCCATCCCGCTGCCCGAGTCCATCCTCAAGTCGGCCAAGGAGGGCATCACAGAATCTTATGCCCCGTGGTTATTAGGTGAGTTGCTGCAGAATTATAGAATGCGTGTTACATGTCAACCTCAGATGGGAACAGGCCTTTTTCACTGATGATATTTTTGATGTGACAGTGGAAAAAGCACAGGTTTGAATATCAACATGAATAATGGCTTACTGATAACAGAACAGAGCCATTGTTAATGATATTGGTAACACCTGTTAAAATGTCTGCTGTAAAAAAATAAATAAATAAAACAATTATATGGTAACCTGTAACTGACATGTTCAGTTTAGCAAGAGAGATTAATAAGCTAGCTCATAGCAGAAATGGCTGGTGTTTGAGTGGTTAATTAGTCATCAATTAATTATTGAGTAAGAAATGATTAAGTAAGTATTAAGTCATACAGCACCATGCTTCATCAAAGAGCATTGAAAAGGGTTAGAAATATTTTTGTGTATTGGTGTGGACCTATGGGACGGTTGTGGGGATTGTTCATTGTTTTTGATGGTTTTTGGCTGTAGACTTGCATCAACACATATTCAGTCATATGTACATTTTTACTTATATTATTTATGCTTGTTGTTAGTGTATTTTCTGGTTGCCTTGTGTTGCTTGTGTAGCCTCAACTTGGAAAATGAAATAAAAAAAATTAGTCATTAAAAAAAAGAAATTCAGTACCAATCAAAAGTCTGGATATAGTTTCTCAGTCACTTGAATGAGAAAATTTGAAATATCAATACCCTTAAAGATATCAGCTCATTTTGTGAAAGGGAGCAGTAAAAATCATAATAATTCCCTATTTAAATATAGACATTCAGACTTTTTACATTAAAATCCTTATAGCTGGCTGTTGGCTAACAAATCTGATCCATGCTTTATTCAGCCTAATACAGATACAATTATGGTTTTCTATTCCTTTTGTCTGTAAATTTACTTTCACCCCATATCTTAGTTGCAAAATGATAGCTGTGGGTCCAAATAATGAAAATAAAATGTTCTACTTTATTTTGTCTAATTTTGTATGCGTTGAATATGTATGGGGCTGCTAGGAGTCAATAAACGTGCCATATTGTCAATAAAAGGTAACAGTCAATACTAAAATAATCCTACTTCATCAGGACAGATTAGAGCAAATCCTCCTCTCTGGCCTCATGTCAATTGATTAGTGTAAATCAATTAGGTGGGTCTAATTGAATAAGAGGTGCTATCTATCTATCTACCTATCTTCCTCCTCTTCATTCTCTTTCAAACTCTATTTCAATGTCAAACACTTTGGCAAATGTGGCAGTTGAACCATTTAAAGGTACTAAAACCTGAAATTAGTGAAAACAATGAGATCAATGATAATCTGTGTCTTAGTCCTCAGACATAAAGTTATCTTGCTCCAAGGTCTAACTGGAGTAAATGTCTCCTCCTTTCAGGTATGCACAAGAAGTCTATTGAAACCTCGCCCACCCCACCTGGAAAACCCATCAGCACGTCACCAACCCCAGCACAGGAGAAACCAGCAGACAAAGGGCTGGAGGAGGAGAAGGAGATGGAGAAGCAGACAAAGGACCCCACATCTCCATTTTCTAAAGAAGAACTGAGGGAGAACAGTATCGCTGTGCTGCGGGCGAAGGCACAGGAGCACAGCGCGAAGATGCTCGGGACAGTTTCAGAAAGAACAAATGGCCATTTAACACATAAAGAAGAAGCTGAGGACAAGGGGACGGAGGAAGAAACGGCAGAGGTGGAAGAGAGAAACTGAAAAAGAGTTGCAAGATACGGACTGGTGGTGAAATACCTGCAGATCGGAGTTCACAAAAGGCAGAAGTCTTGTGGTATTGGTTGAAGTGAAACTTAATTGTGAGGTTTAAGTCATCCAATGACTATCTCTGCCTCACTGCTCTTAGAAATATTTGTTTGGCTATCCAAAACTCCAAACAGCACATTACCTTCTGATGACACTCTTTATAGGAAGCTGAATGAGGCTCAAGCACATTTATGGCAGATTTTCTGACATGGAGCTGCATTATATTTATTTTATTTTAAAATAAATTGTTAACCCTAAAACTGTGTGACATGGCAGCTAATGCAACATTCAAATTTTGAGAGCAGAGTGGCATCATGGGAGGGTAAAACTTTCCCATCAGCAAGCATCTTGAGCAACATACTGACTCACTCTCTGCTTCAGAGGAGCTGACTCCACTGATACGTGTCCTCTGACCTCTCTGTGTGGATTTCAGTGAGTAACTGAAAACCACACAGTTGGTACCAAATCCCACACTTTATATGAAAGGTTATATCTCTAAAAAGTTGTTTTCTTTCAGCTGCTCCAATATTTCTGATGTATATACTGAAAATAAAGTCCAGTAGTTAATACTGTACTATAATGTATAGTTAACATCAATTGTCTGTGTTTGTCTTTGTATAAATGTAACTGTAGCCTTATTAAAAGATATTTAAGCAACACAACTCTTGCAGAGTGAATCATCCTGTTCTTACTTTATCTTATTCTCTCTCATTTTCCAAATGATGTTGAAATCCAGCTGTAGCTGCAATTCGAAGAAAGACAGAAAGAGAAAGTGTCGGCACATTGATACCACCGCCCTTTAATGCATCATCATCCAGCCCTCCCTCTGCTGAGTTTCCAAGTTCTGACTAGCTGCGGGGGGGGGGGGGGGGGGGGGGGGGGGGGGGTATAGGGAGGGGGGACTTCCAAAATTGCGTAAAAACTTCAGTCTATTACCTATGTCAGAAATGCTCAACGAGCATAACTCACTGTAGCAGCCTACTGAGTGTTTGGTCTGTCAATATGTGGGTGCCTTGCGGGTGTACTTCAAAGAACGTCATTACTTTCTTCAGTCGTCGGATCTTGAGATCGTATTTGCATGTTTCGGGTCGGAGGAGGTGTAATGTGGCGGCGTGGATGCCGGAGGCTGCAGGGTTTGAGGGGGTGCTGGACCGAGCTGGGCTGCAGGACTTCTCCGTCACCAACATTGAGAGCTTCTGGGCCGTGGTGGCGCGTCAGAGACTGAGCTGGATCAGTCCTTTCCACACTGCTCAGGACTGTGATCTAAGCCGAGGTCAAATAAGGTGGTTTGAGGGGGGAAAGCTGAATGTTTCCGGTAAGGTTACCTTGGTTTGATTTTTGGAAAGAAATGTGATCATTAGAATAAAGAAATTGCTATAATTTCAGTCAGATACGCGATCGAAGGAGGAAGTTGCTTTATTTCCTTTATTCATTCACAATTGTATTCCTTCACAATTTCCCCTGCTGCTTTTATCCCTTTGTTATTTTTTTTAATGAACGCTTTTAAATAAAACATCTCCACAGACAATGAAAGCCTCATTACTGAAACTGCTGTATGTCCAATTCAGAGAAGACCTTGAACGCACCACGCTATTGTGGTGATAAGTGAATCAGATGATTTCCTGTGTGTGTGTGTGTGTGTGTGTGTGTGTGTGTGTGTGTGTGTGTGTGTGTGTGTGTGTGTGTGTACGTGCGCATGTGTGTTCTCTTTATGGGCTCATGTAGTGAACTGCCTGGACCGCCACGTGCACACCTGTCCTGAGCGGGTGGCCCTGATCTGGGAGAGAGATGAACCGGGGTCAGAGGTCAAGGTTACCTACAGGTCAGGCAGTTGGATTTAGTGTATGGCTTACCTCCTTCATTCATCTCAGGTTTAGCAGTTTATCGATCTCTCTCTCTAGTCAGTTACTGGAGATGACATGTCGCCTGGGCAACTTGTTGAGACGGCATGGCGTGAAGAAAGGGGACACTGTCACCATCTACATGCCTCCTTGCCCTCTGGCTGTGGCGTCCATGTTGGCCTGTGCCCGTATTGGTGCAGCACACAACGTGGTGTTTGCAGGATTCAGTGCGGAGGCTTTGGCAGAGCGGATCAGAGACGGTGAGAGTGTGACCGGCCTGTTGATGCTGTCTGACAATTGACATAACTATGGACCAAATGCCTGTATGTGTGAAAAGGGGTAGTGTTGAACTCACAGAGAAATATCACCCGGCTCTGCAGTTCCCTTCAGCTCCACAAAGTGTTTTTCTGGTCACTGTTGTGGTTTTGGTTTTGGTTTAGGTTTTTGCTCACAACTTTTACAGTTTTGGGTCAGTCTCACCACTCTCATCAGCACCATTATTGTGCATTTTCAGCAATAAAGCTCTGATAAAGCCACTGTATGCTTCCTGCCCAGCACCAAACAGCACAGAGAAAGTTAGCAGCTCACTGGTGAACACAGTGAAGCATTTAAAAGCCGAAGAGCTCGGAGAGACAAAAAACAAAAAAGGATAGCACTGTAAATACTGGGTTCACATTTGTTAAGGGATGCAGAAACACTACTCCACACATAAAGTTTGCTATACTGTATGTGTAACGAGGCCGTTGTGTGCATAACAATATGATAGAGTAATATAGCGTTGTTGCTTCTGCTTTTCCTGTTTCACTAAAGTTGACAAAAACATCGACAAATGCTGCTTTAGAGAAAAATTTAAATCTGAAGATGGGAAAAAAAACAAAAAACAAATGAGAGTGGTGTGAGTGAATCAAAACAGTGAAGAACACTGAAGGGAAAACAGTGGGTTGAAAAATCTCAGTGGGTTCATCACTACGACCAAACAGGGCCTTTCTTTTTGATTGTTTAAAGTCTGTGTTTATTTTTAGTATACATGCATTTTTTGAAGGTTTAGCTTATGATGGGAAAGGTCACTATAACAAGTTAGAAAAAATAGTTCAGACATCAGTTTGTGTCCTTGTGATCTGATTTAATTTTAAGGCAAATTTAAGAATGTTTAGCAGCAGTGTTTACTATGAAATAAAATTAAAATAAATTGTTTTTGCACTAAACTACAGTCAATTTTTAATATTAATTGATCTTGCATCATTCAGGAAGAGGCATTGATTGCAGGTGTGTCTTAAAGGCTGTATCTAAAGGTTATGATTGGCTCTTTAATTCTTACCATTTTTAAATGATTCATGGGGTTTTCCTTTTACGAAGTTGAACGTGTTGTATTTGGGGGTTTTGTGATATATCCCGAAATCAAGTTAAAATTATGTTACAAATACACAGGGTTTGCTAAATGAGATACTTTAGTGTATTTTCCTAGACATAGTATCAGAGTATTTAAGATTGACATTAAATTAAATGCCAGGATGTTAAACTGGCAGTATAGTAAAGTTTAATTAAAAAACTAAAAAACCTAGATATCATATCACATTTGTAGCTCAGTCCAACACCGTCATCACAGTGAACCAGGGCGTCAGAGGGGGTAAGGTCACCGAGCTGAAGAAGACAGTGGATGCGGCGGTCCAGGGCTGTCCGACAGTACAGCAGGTGTTTGTTGCCATGAGAACAGAGAATCCAGTCGTCATGACAGCCAGGGACGTCGCCATGGAGGAGGTGAGAGAGCAGAAAGCCCATCAGAACTTGATTAAGGTATTAATGCCAGCACAGAGGGCTTTGTCACGTTCCTCTGGACAAATAAAGATTTAAAAAGAGGTTTGGTGAATGTTTGGGCTTCTTTTTGATTCATTTATCAATCAAAGCTGCTGGCAATTAATTTTGAGTTGATCAAATAATTGATAAAACAACTTATCACTGAAATCAACCTTGGAAACATCAGTTGGCAGATATCTCTTCATATGGTCCATTAATAGCTGATTTGGAGTTTTCAATCATATTGCACAATAAAAAATACGGAACAAGTTCATGATAACGAAATACTGAGGAAGATCATGTGATATGATTCAGTGCTCACAGCAGCTATTAACGGACCTTTTTGTGAGTCTCAACTAATTAACTTGTAGTTTCAGCACTGATCTTAATAAACTGTTTATTTTCTTTAGTTTTCTTGCTTGTGTTGCAAACTTTACATCAATGATGTTTCAACAAGAAAAATCCCACTTCCTGTCGTCACTGACAATAAAGTTTGTTCAATTGTTGTCCTATCAATTTGCTGAAATAAGACACAACCTTTAAATGTCACCGTGCTGTGCAGGAGATGCTGAAGGAGGACGTGGTGTGTGAGCCAACTGCCATGGACAGTGAGGATGTCTTGTTCCTGCTTTATACATCAGGCAGCACAGGGAAACCCAAAGGACTGGTCCACACTCAGGCTGGATATCTGCTGTACGCTGCACTCACACACAGGGTAACCACGTCCTGCATTATCACATGTGCAGAAGGGAACATTTAATATTTTTTTTATCATGCACTGTACAGCTATATGCCAGCGAAGGCCCTGGATGGACAAAATGTGATCCATAATCCTACAACTGACCATCTGTAGAGGAAATCCCATCCTGTTCATACCAGATTCCAAAAAATACTGTTCTGATTTTAGCAGAGTGTATTTATGTAATATAGTGAGCTCAAGGTATATTAACACATGAAAGGGAGCAAAATAGTGTATTTTCTAAATTATTCCTCTTTTTACTTAATCATCCCTCCTTCTTATCACCAGTATGTCTTCAGCTACCATGATGGAGATGTGTTCGGCTGTGTGGCTGATATCGGTTGGATAACAGGACACAGTTACAGCGTCTACGGGCCTCTGGCCAACGGGGGAACCACTGTCCTTTTTGAGAGCACTCCCATATACCCTGACCCGGGTATGAATAACAGCACCAGCTTTTCTCATGATCTGTAAAATCATTGATGTCTGATTCACTCTAATGATGAAAGTAGATTCAATAGAAATGCAAAAGCTTGAAGCTCTGTGTAAATTAAAATGAGCACAACAGTTATTTGAGAAGTCTGGTTGACAGATTTAAGTAAGGAAAACAAATTATCTTTAATGTTTATGTATTGTATATTCAACCCAGGGCTTCCTAAGTATTCCTGTCCTTTCCCAGCAGCTCTGCATACTTGTGTCTCTGTCTATGAATAACTGTTTACAGTTGAACTTGGACTTGGCAATAACTTTGACTTTAAAATTAGGAGCTTGTCATTGTATGTCACCTTGTTATTGTTAAGAAGAATCTGCTCTCAGCAACTCTTGTCAGGATTACAACAGCTCTCAGGCAGTTTCTGATTCTGATATTCAGTATCTACTCACTACATGCTAACATGGACATGCTTTGTCGTTCACAGGAAGGTACTGGGAGACGGTTCAGAGACTTAAGATAAATCAGTTCTATGGGGCTCCCACAGCTATCCGCCTGTTGCTTAAGTATGGAGACCAGTGGGTGCACAAATACGACCGCTCCACCCTCAAAACTCTCGGCTCTGGTATGTCAAACATGACACCTAAAAATACTATCATGTGCACAAGGGCTCGCCATAGAAGGAAAAATGTTTTTTATTTGTGTAGTTTTGGTTATTGATTGATCAAATTGAAAGGCTGTGATGTCATCATGTCATCCTCCCTAAATGTATTGAAGTCATTGTGTCATGTAAACCAGCTGCCACTTCAAATACACACACACACACACACACACACACACACACACACACACACACACACACACACACACACACACACACACACACACACACACACACACACAGTAAATCTACACTACAGAGTGAACAGTGCATGTGTCCTGCACTGGATATTTGACAGAAAAATTCCTTTCTTCCTAGCACACACGTGTTACTTGAAGTACACTGAAAGTTAAGCCTGGCTGGTATGCCTGGTGCTTTACTAATCCTCAGTATCCACATTCAAGTCCAGCACACTGCAGGGAGATCACACACACATGCACACACCTGTTCCTCTGCAATATGGAATTATAACACAACAAGCTTATGATAAAAGAAAGCTAATCCTCTGTCATTGAGCCACTTTCAATAGAAACATTTTCAACTCCGTGATTTTCAGTATCAATTTAACACATTTTCATGGAAAATAAATATACAAAAACAATATGTGATACTCTAAGTGACTTAAACAGTCTTTATCCTTATGCAGTGGGTGAGCCCATCAACACTGAAGCATGGGAATGGTACCACAGAGTTGTTGGGGATGGACGCTGCCCTGTGGTGGACACATGGTGGCAAACAGGTAACTGTGAATACACTGAAGAATGAAATGTATTAGTTATGCAAACAAAATGAGACTAAGCCCAACTGTGAAGCTAAACTTAAGCACAGCGCTGATTGCAGGTATAATGTTTACCATGTACAGCATCTTAGTTTAGCATGCTAACATTTGCTAATTAGCACTGAGCTCTTAGTACAGATGAGGCTGATGGAAACATCATTGGTTTATGAATGAATACTTAAAAAAACTTAAGTATTGGACAAATTAAAATTTTACCTGTCGTAGATGAAAAGTAAGGGATCATTTAATTAATCCTGAGGTGAAAATAAATATCTGTACCAAATTTCTGATAGCGCTACAAGAAAAGTCAGGGGATCACCAAAGTCAGTAGGGTTCATCCTCTGGGAATCATGAATGTCTGTCCACAATTTTACAGCGACCCATCCAGTAGTTGTTGAGATATTTCAGCTTGGATCAAAGTGATGACCCAACCAACTGACAGAGCAACATTGTCATCCATAGAGCCATGCTGCTAGTTGGTTCTTAGACTTTGTTAGATTTTTATGTTCGATTTCCTAAAATGTAAATCTATAGTGTCCTTTTCTGACCCTAACCCTAACCTTAACACTTTTTACTAAACAAAAGACTGCTGAAACCAGCCAATGACAATAGTCTTACATCCCTCTCTTGTGTCTTTGAACGGCTAATATTTTCAATATTAAACGCCACCTACATAAAAGACTATTTGACATTAGGGATGCTATGTTTATTGCTTTTGGTTGAAACGCTCAGCATTACAACTTTTGCATCTTCTGACAACATTTAGTATGTTTGAGAATTTGCATTGCTGCTGTCAGCTGTATCAGTATGCCTGTGCTACACTTAGTGGATCATTTTAAAAACTAATTTGTAAAATCAAAAGCAGTAATCCACATCAAATTTGTATCTCACTTTGATCGTGCAGAATTAAAGTGAGTTTGTGCCTGATGTCTTACAGTAGTATTTCGCCAGATGTTTACGCAATCACAGTCAGGGGCAGTTAAGTTCACAAACTCTTCCTCCAGTTCAGCCACGTATGCAGACGATAATGGCCCATCCGTCAGTCTTAAAGGGGAGAGCGGCCTGCTCCCTCCAACAATAACACTGTTACATAACATTGTGAATATGGTTGTGCTTGTGTATACATAAGCAATGTGTACACTCGCTTACACACACACACACACACACACACATACACACACACACACACACACCTATACAATTTTCAATCCCCTGTGGACTTAATCAGACCAGATGTTTTCCTCTGAGAGTTTCACATCTGATTGCGGGAGCGGTACAGGAAACCAGAGGCATTAAATCTCAAAGTCAGCCTCTCTGTCCTTTAAATTGAATAACAGTCAACACAATGTAAAGAACTGCATGTAGTAATAACTTCTCCTGATCTCTTCTTTGTCTCTCAAAATGGCCCACACAAACCAGTTGAAGTTTTGAAAGCCGATTATGACCGTCTCTGCCAAAAAAGTCATGACACAAAATGGATCACGAATGTCTGGAAAGACTATAGCGACTCCCTCCTGTCAGAAGAGTCTCTTACTGTAGTTACTGTAGAGGCAGACTTCCTCTTAAAACAAAGCAAGATGAACATTTTGCCCTGGATTTCTCTCCATATTAAGCACAGAGAAATAGAAAATAAAACTATAAAATTGTATCTGTAAAAACAGCTTTAGAGTTATCATAATTATCTGCTCTATGATTATGTCACACAATACCAGAGTGAAACAGAAACTATATACTGTTAACTTTGCTCACTTTACCGTGTAAATGCCATAATTACAGTAATTGCATTGTGTGCGATACACCAACAATATTCTATTTCTCTACCTAAGTAGCTTACAATTGGATATAATGACAACATGTTTGAAATCAGCTGATTTTGCTAATAAAATCACATTTACAGATGAACACAGGACCCAACTGACACTATGCGTTTCATCCTCAGTCCCTCCAAATTAGACTGAGTAATGACCAAATGGGGAAAAGCGTTTTTAATTACCATACAAATGGAAAATATCTATAATTAATTGATGATAATTAAACACCAGAGCATCATGAGCTTGAGAATTACAGACAAAGATATGACCCAAATATCCTACTTCAGTAAAAAAGGATTATGTTATTATGTTATGTTATTTTCCTGGACCAGTGTTTTCAATTAGGACTAAGTGGCATTATTCATAATTGCCTTTTAGTTGATCTGGGAGCAAGTAGCCTGTTTAAAGAGGAAATTAGATTTTGATCCGCTGTTGGCATACGGCCTCGCAGTTGGATCATACAAGACTAGAGAAGTGAGAGGATGCAGGAGGACGTGAGGTTGAAAAGCGTCTAACAGCAAGAATTAAAGAAAATAAATATAATATATACAGTATCTTAACGTGTAAATTCTTACATTTAAGCATTCATGTAAAGGAATAATTTGACATTTTGGGAAATATGTTCACTCTCATAACTGTATGCTATATAACTTAACTTGGTGTATACTTAGCCTAGTACACTATATAGTGTAGCTCGGGTTAGCTTAGTTTAGCAAAGGGCCTAGAAACAGGGGGAAACAGGTAGCCTGGCTCTGTCTAAAGGTAACAATATCCAAGCTACGAGCCAGGGTAGCTGTTTCCTGGTTTCCAGGCCATGCTGAACTAAGCTAACTAGCTGCTGGCTGTAGCTTCATACTGAACAGATACTATGAGCATGGTATCAATCTTCTCATTAATCTCTCTGCAAGAAAACGTCAGTTAACGTAAGTTAACGTATTTTCTTGTATTTTCCAAATGTCTAACTATTACTTTAATATTTGTAAAAATGTTGGAAGGTTTGGGAAAGGCTCCTCTGAAAAGTGTTGATGATTTTTTCGGGGGTAGGGACTTTACTTGAAAAGTGTCACAATTAACCACAGTTGATCCAGCAAGATGCCAGTTGCTAATGCTATTGTGAGATCATCTGTTGTGTCCTATTTCATAACGGGTCCCCTCTGTTGCTTCCTTCCACTGTTGCCATCAACACCACCAGGCGGATTACCAGTCCCTGAGGTCCAGGCAAACGTAATTGCATTTAATTTACTTAGTATAGCTGTAATCCCTAATCTACATCTGTAGCAATGGGAAGGGCTTATGTTAGTTAGTTGGCTCTGTCATTTACCTCCTCCATCCCTTTCACTTTTCATTTCAATAGTTTCCACTCTGTGTCACTGCTTCCTCAGTGCTGTGTTTTAGCAGTTTAAATTTGTTGGAGTTATGAAATACATAATTCAATCTGTATTTACCTAATACCTAAAAAGCAATTATTTGCCGAAGGTGTTGGTATTATAACATTGCTGGTAAGAATGTAGCATCCTTTACATCCTTAGACTGTTTCTATTTAGCAGCTGACTTCTTTCTTTTATAGCAAATGTTTTTCCTCATGTTTAAATGGTAATTCTGATGATATTCAATATTTTTCTCATCAAAAATCCGATGAAAATTCCAAAGCCAACAAGGAATTGATGCTAGTAAGTATTTTCCTGTAGCCAGAGTCTTATATATTGTATAAAGTGCCATAAACCAGCTATTGTTCAAAGTCTATGAAAACCTCATTAATAAACGACATACAGTTGCACTAGGTGAAATGTTTCTTCACTACCATGAACACATACTGTAATTTATTTTGAATCAATCCCGCATACGCCATTCTGCTGTCGGAAATACTCACTAGAGCACCAAATGTGTATTCACACGGTACTGAAAATAGTCCCTAATAAATCCACTATTTACTCTTCTTTGAGGAGTGTTTGCTAAAAACTACAGTCCTCAGCTGTGTTGGGAAGTAACCATACTTTGGATTTTTCGAAATAGGAAACTATACATGTATGTTTTTATACTATACTATACTATACTATACTATACTATACTATACTATACTATACTATTTTATACTATACTAGTTTTTAATAGATTTATGTCTTCAGGAGAACCCAACATGCTTGGAGCTGATTGGCACAGACAGGGTAGGGAAGTCATGAACAAAATTTGAAAATTAAAGTGAAATTGAAAAAATGATGCCTAACACATTGTTGGTTTTGGTATTTTTATAGGTTGTGTTGACAGTATGGATAATATAGATTAACACAAGCCTGATAATCTGCCTCGCTTTGCTCTGTGTTCTCAGAGACAGGTGGCATCTGCATCGCCCCACGGCCATCAGACCCTGACGCAGAGATTGTCCCAGGAATGGCTATGAGACCCTTCTTTGGCATTAAGCCGGTGCTCATGGACAGTAAGGTGCGGTGCTCATCCCAACATGTGTGTGTGTGTGTGTGTGTGTGTGTGTGTATGTGTTGCGTGCCCACCCCCGAAAATGTTGGATGGCTGGGAACGGTCAGGATGGAGGGTCAGATCTGGATTATAAAATAGTCACCAGCTGTGTCACTTTTGATACCCACCCTGCTCCCACCCATCAGTCCCACTCTATGCGTGCCAAACACCCTATTAAAAATCTGTCATACTACTTAGCGGCTATTGCGGTCGCTTTTCCTCTTGATATGCACAGATTGTGTAGACAGTTGGAGCGCTGTCTCTCAACTGATCCCTTCCTCCTTGTCAACCCAAACACACACGCAGCATTTTCAGATCCACAACATTCAGAGGGTTTAACAAGGCATGTACAACACTGCAACTGTGCCCGTTCTCTTTTTGCATCAGTGTCATCTAGTTTTCTTATTAATCATCAAGTACACTGATTTTGTTAATACATTTTTCTTCTCTTTATTGATGTTTTTGATTTTCTTCAGGGCAAAGTGGTGACTTCTAACGACACATCTGGAGCTCTGTGTATAGCTCAGCCTTGGCCTGGTATGGCCAGAACCATTCATAACGACCATCAGAGATTCATCGAGACGTACTGTCAGCCGAACCCTGGTAAAATACGACAAAAAGTCTGTTTTTCTTGTGTTTCTAGTCTCTTATTGTAAGGACACAGTCACTAAATTCCTCTATCTCTGTACTCAAAGGTTACTTCTTTACTGGAGATGGTGCTCATCGTTCAAAGGACGGGTATTACCAGATCACTGGTCGCCTTGATGATGTCATCAACGTAAGCGGTCACAGGATTGGCACAGCTGAGATAGAAGACATAGTGGTAAGATGAGGTTATTTTAATGGCTGAGCATTGGCTGCGTTCCCATCATTGTGAAGCCATTTATTTTATGTCTTTTATCCATTATTTTCCAAAGCTCAAGCAGTTTACTCTTTAACCATGAATACAAATAATCCTGTTTGTGATTTCTGTAACAGAATCAATGTTCTGCAGTGGCTGAATCTGCTGTTATAGGCTACTCACATCCCATCAAAGGACAAGGTGAGCAAGAATCTTTCTTGTGTTATTCAGTCAAAAAATGTGCTTTCCATGTTATGAATGGCTAAAAAGTAAAAAATGTTTCCTGTCTTTGCTCTGTCAGGCGTGTATACTTTTGTGGTGCTAAAAACAGATACGGATATCCAAGAAGCAGATGTTTGCCCACAGCTAAACAACATGGTATCCAAAAAGATCGCTAAGTACGCCTGCCCGGACTATATCCAGGTAATTCAGCTCCACTGGCTTCAAACTCCAAAAATACATATAGACTAACTTGTACTTCACGCCTTTACATTTGTTTGGTCATTCCTACAGTTTGTACAGCGCTTGCCAAAGACGCGCTCAGGCAAGATAATGCGCAGGGTGCTGCGGAAGGTGGTGGAGCGCGACTTGGATGAGTTGGGTGACCTTAGCACGCTGGATGATCCTGCAGCAGTTCAAGAGATCATCCAAGGCCACCGCGATCTCTGTAGTAAAAAACAACCATGATGATGTGTTGCTCAAACCCAAATAATTTGACATCCATGTGTTTCTTTAACCAGACATGTGCAGTTGTATGATGAAAATTATGGAACAATTTTAAACTCTAATATTTTTTATTTTATTGTACTAACAATTCTTACAAATTGTATGTATAATCCACATAAGCTTTTGATAGCAGTAACAAAGAGCTGTTTGTATACATATTATATGTTTTTATTACATTAAAACTAATATTACAATATAGAGATTGTAAACATAATGGAATAAACAAGTTTTCACTCATGGCCCTGCTTTTCTGAATCTAAAGTGTCCTTTCTCTTTCCTGATTTGTTTTCATGAGGGTTGAATTTACATTCATAATTACATGTTTATCCAAACAATTCTTTTGGCAAAATCTTCAGGTCGTCAACGTTAGTGAAAAATGTCATCCTCTTAAAAGGCTAGTGGACCTAAACAATGTAAATACATACAGACTGGATGTGTGCAATATATCGCCTCAACTGCAGCAGCTGGTTATGGAGGAATTTAAGGAGTGTTTTCTGTCCTCCCACACTGACCCTGCCTGCCAGTTCAGGATTCAAAAGAAATGACTCTGTGGTTATATGGCTTCATCTCAGAGATTGGGGCTTCCGCTGGCTCCTTTTAATTTAGTTAACTCCCACCGACCTCCTCCACAAAGTTTCAACTGGACATCATGGTACTGTGCAAAACAGAAAAGTAAACAGAGTTAACACCTTGACAGCGGCAGCTTAGAGAACATCTTATCAGCAAGAGGAGGAGGGGTGTTAAAACAAACAAAGCAAGATACAGAATCACATACGAATAGACCAACAGAAAAAAAAAGTTTCAGAGGCATGTAAAATATGATTATTTCTTGATATTTAGCAAAACAGGGCATTTGCAGAAAATACACACACAAAATTATAAACAAATGTAATTTCAAAATTTCTTGATCAATATAATTCCTCTAGTTTTGGATCTTTTGGTGCCAAACAGCCGTCCTTTTAATTCTATGGTGGTTTTGGGACTGGGAGGTCCAGTTTGCTTGCGTTCAGTTTACCTTTTCCAGGCTGCTACGATGTCCCAGACTGACCAAAGTCATGCCGAGCTGTTTACAGGTTCGGTACAGCTGTCCCTCCGCTTCCTCAGTCAAAGCACTGGTGGCCTCATCCAACACTGCAAGTAAATAGAAATAAAATCAATCAGTTCAAGAAAGCAATCACCTCCAACACAGAGGACACAGTCATGTTTTACCAAAGCTAAATTTATTCTTTTATCTGTTCATTAATTCAGATACTGCACAGCCCCTAACACCTCTGAAAGTACAGTCTCAGAATTATAAAAACCTTTATTGCTGAGAGGCTTTCATGAATACTTATCAGAGAGGCAGAGCAACACACCTGCGTATTTAGGCTGCAGGTAGAAGAGTCGTGCAAAACAGAGACGCTGCATTTCTCCCGGAGACAGAACATCATACCTGCAGAGAAAAACTAGATCAGAGCATGCATCACTTTGTGGCACCTTTGAAGAAGTGATGTGTTACTGTGACCGTTGCACAGCCACACATAATAGACACATTTATTGTGTATTATTCTTGCATTCACTCTTACCAGCTCCAGTCCACTTTTTCATCCAGCCCACCCGTCCGCTTTAGGATACTGGACTGGAGCACAGAGATTCAATTGTTCAAATTTAACATTCAGTAAATGAATAATGCAAGGTGAACAGACATAGTGATAAAAAAGGAGGATTTTAGTTTAGTAAAGTATATAAGGAGAAAAGCCACTTACCACCCCAGCTAACTCCAGGAACTTAATAATTCTGTCATCGTCCACTGACCCTGAAAATAAGAAAATCAGTTATCAATTACTCCAGTGAATTTATGGGGCAGGAGCGACACAAAGCTTCAAGTGAAAACCAAGACAAGTTACTTTTTTATTATGAATATTGCTCTGTATTCATTCCTTTCAGTACAGCATTAATCTGCTGTATTCATGATCACTTTTACAAGATTATATAAACTTCAAAATTATTAGGCAACATAAAAGCTGCTGTGCTAGAATTGCTTTAAACCTTTAATAAAATATTTCTTGGTGCCTGTTAGATATGTAATGTAATTGCTCTCAAGAGTCCAAATGAATACAGAAGTCCAAACTCTTCAACAATATGTAGGCTAAACTAAGAGTGGTTCACATGGCACACATTGTGTGTATTTACTACATGCTTTTTGTGCTTTTATTCATTTTACAGTTAACTGTTGGGTGACAGTGACTCTTGATACCTGATGCAGGGTAAATATCCTTCAGTGGGTAGATCACCTGTTGGAGAGAAGAGTTCCAGTCAAATCATTATTTAGACAAGCTACAGGCTCTATAGAGAAAGAAATCCTTGAAGAAAAACAACATGAAAGAAGAGAGTGACCTGTTCACGCAGAGTGCCATCTGTCAGGTAAGGTTTTTGTGGCAGGAAGAGAGTTCCTCTGGGCCCAAAACATGTTGTCATCTGGACAAAACCTGAGGTGAAGAATTAAAAAATGGACATAGGCAGACAAATGAGCAAATACATCCTCTTTCTTCATATTTTAAATACATAAGTGAAGGATATCCCATCATCTGTGAAGTCATGTTAGTCATTTAACCAAGCTGAAACATTTTCCCCTCTGTCCTTTTTTTGCCCTCTCACCACTCTGTGCCTCCCAGAGTCGGTTGAGGACCCTCAGCAAAGATGTCTTGCCAGTCCCTGTGTTCCCCACCACCAGCAGATGTGTTCCCTGACTGATTTTCAGACTCAGATCCTCCACCAGCAACTCGTCTGAATAAGGAGATTTATATGAAAGATGGTCGACGATGAAGGCAGTGTCCACAGGGTCTGCATGGACATTGAAGTCACTGTTTGGAAAGATAAAATTAATTTCTTTTGTGTTCTCATTCTAATTTAATTTCAGCCACGTGTGCACTCTCTTAACATACAGCCTGATGCTTAAATTCTCTTCATTGTCCTTTTTTTCAGCAGATATTGATGTGCAAGTCCTCACACAAACCTGTCAAAGTCGTAACATTCCCCTGATGCCGGGTCATAGTCACACTGCTTGTGTAGGATATCATCCATCACCTCCCTCAGCTCTCCGATCCTGACCAACACACACACACACACACACACACACACACACACACACACACACACACACACACACACACACACACACACACACACACACACACACACACACACACACACACACACACACACACACACACACACACACACACACACACAGTGAGAAAAAAAGGTGGAGGGGGCATGCACGAAAGCTACTTCCATCATCTGTGCTAATAAGGTGAATTTAAGTATGCTGTGTGATACCTGTGGGTGTATCCAGCAACATCTGACAGAGTGGTTGACAGGTCTATTAGCTGCGAGAAGCCATTTATCAAATAGATGCACACGAAGGCGTTCTGAATATGAACAAGGACAGGAAGAATCAAAGCAGAGAGTAAAAGGTTATTTAAAGAAGAATGAGACAACACAGCAGCAGCAACAAGGTACATTGAAGAACAACATGAAATACAAGAGACAAGGCTATTTAACACTAGGTGATGGTGATACTTTAATATACATGTCTACATGAAGCTAGGAAGCTACTATAACACTTTTTAAGACATTGGATGTTTAACAACAGACATGAACTCAGCATGAATTGTTTTAGCAGGAGAAAGCTTTTACTGCCACCCAGTGGTGAAATTCTCACATTTCAATCAGTCACTTTCTGCAGTTGAAACATGCATAACCTCTGCTGTTTCAACTATACTCTGCATACTGTATATTCGTGATATAAATGTACATTTTTAACAATTTAATATTTTTATTCATGAAGTATAAATAATTTGAACTTGTTTATTTTATACTTCATTTTGTACATGCAAATTGACCTTTGGGGACAAATAACTGAGACTCTCCAGCATTTGCTTCAAAATTGATTAAAATGTTGTGAATTTCTCTGAGAAATTTTCTTTGAGAAATGGGGGAAGGATAGAACAAGAAAGAAATAGAACAAAACAGAAAGCAGTGCAACATGCTGACCTTGCTGATAAGTGCACTGAGTTCACCAGGAGTGAGATCATCATAGATACCAGTGAAGATGGGGATGGCGATTATAATGTAACTGAGGAAACCTCCGAGGTAGTCAAAAGTGTTCACCCCAACTGAGAGAAGAGAGATCAGAGGTTAATTCTACAATTTAATCAATGTGACCTGTGAGTGTGTTTGAGTATCTGTGTGGATGTGTGAAGGGTTAGGATGTGTGCAGGGTGTGTGCAGGGTGTGTACAGGGTGTGTGCAGGGTGTGTACAGGGTGTGTACAGGGTGTGTGTAGGGTGTTCTTACTATAAAGCCAGAGCTCTTTGTTTATGAGTCTCTGTTGAATTTGCAGCAGAGCCTGCAATCTTCTGTTGGTCCTCATGTGCTCGACTTTACCAGATCTACAAACAGATGGTAGAATTTGTTACAGCTTGCTTTAACCAAAAGGCTGATGGGATTTGATGTGTCAGGACAATTCAAATAGTGCCAGATACTCTGCTTTTTTAAGTGGCAAAGTAGAATTACTGTATAAGCTAAACCTTTTGGCAATCTCTGTATTTTCCATTGCAGCAAACCCTGTAGACATGAAGAACTAAACAGCAGAACTAAATAAAATGTGACAACATGTTGATCCAGCTCTGTAAATGATGTGCTTGTGCCTCACCTGTAAAAAGCTGCAGGCTCTGCATTGACACGAATCTGCATGTGCTTGAATCTGTAAATATAAAAACGTTTTATTTCTCTAAAAGGAAAAAAAACACTTGAACTTTAGACTGTCTTCCCTTTAACACAAATCCTCAATATTTCATCTCGTGACAGATTAAATTACAATGCCCCTTCAGGGACAGACTATTATAGCTGACACATATCCTGTGTTATTTCCTGAAAAGCACAAAGTGGTGAGCCAAGGTCAACAGATACTTCCTCTTAACAAAGGACTGTTGAAGTTCAGAAAATCACATGTTGACTGGCCATTTAAATCAATCCATCTTTTCTTGTTTGTCAGCACAAACTCTTATTCACATACTCAGTGAAGTTTATACACTATGTACATATATTAAACATACCTGAAGTCTCCTTCCAATTTTTCTTGCTCAAACAGAGTCGACACAATCGGACCCATCAGTATTTTGTTGGCAATGGTTCCAACCACAAAGTAGCCAAAGATGCTCACAGGGCCGATCCAGCCGGTGCTGCAAAGAAAGGTTACGTTATTTACTGTATATACCAAACACACAGAAAACTCAGTGATTTATATAAAGGCATATAAATGCTTTAAGATAACACATTAAGGCAATGACAAGAAAAATACATAAAAGATTTAATAAAAAATTAAACAGAGCAAAAAAACAAATAGTTCACAAAGTGTCATTTCACTGCAATTACAGAACAGAAATGAGAGTTTCAAGTTGAACAAAAGACAACTGTAAATTCTTTCCACCTCAACTTAAATGAACTTGCAGTTTCAGCAGGCTGTGAAACTCTTTCCTGTTTTCTGTCTTTCATGAATGTCTACTTTCAATTATACTGACAGGCTGACTGATGACAGACGGCCTTTCTTGTCTCTTGTGTGTAGTGCTAAAAATGGTGTAAAAAGGGGATGCTGTTTACTTTTGACAACTGTCTCAATTAACCTCTATGTGCTTTCCTTAAACTCATATGATAATCATCATATCATCACACACGTCTCTAGGAATGCAACCACATCCGATAGTGTTTGTAAATACTTATGAACTTAAATACGTATGAACGTGACATATGAAAGTGTGTCACATGTTGCCACGGTACGCTCCAAACTCACCTGTGAAAGCAGTGGTAGGTGTAGTAAGTCAGTGTGAAGGGTGAAACAATCAGACGACTGGCCATGGTGCTCATCTGCTTACACAACCTCTCTGCATCCTGACTGATTCGCTGGTCTCTGCAAGTCAGACAGAAACAAACACAAAGAAAACACCAGTTTTTTTTTTTTTTTACTATATTCTACTTTATTAGTAGATGTTTAATATTCAAATAGCCACGTGATATGATGCAAATCTTTATTTTACATAGTTATAAAAATGTAAACCTCTAATGAACTGAAATTACATCTGTGATCATACCCTCAAATGAGCACAGAAATAGAGGAAGAAGTAGAAGTAGTAGAAGACGACAATGACTTATGGATTATTGCTTGTATTCTGAAGCAAAACTAAAGTAAAGAAGAAGGAGAAGAAGCAGAAGTAGAAGAAGAAGACTTACGGGTTATCTATGTCCTCCCTGAGTACGTTGAGTGTGTAATACACTCTGCCCTGGAAGTACGCCGTATGGAGGCTCTCAGTTAGCGTCTTCCTCCAGCTAACATACATCTGATTGCAAATATACTGGTCCATACTTTTCAACTGAGAAAGAGAAAGAAAGAGAGGAAGAAACTTTGTATATTAGGGGGAAAAGAAAGACAAATCAGGAAACTAGTATGATTTATGAACTAACCTGCCTATAAAATATCTCTCCAGTAATATGTTGTCATTAATGTTTACAATTTCTCAGGTTCAAAATTCAAAGCGTGTGCAGGCAATAAAAGTGTATATGTCATACCGTCCTGACCTTTTAATGGTCTGTCACTTGTAAAAGCAATCATAAATGAAATATGTTGTCATACAATAAAATAAAAGAAAGAAGAAGATAAGACAGTCCCTACACATTACTCTATCATAATTAGGTCAATGAACTGTGTAAACTACTGGTGTACTTTACTCATGTACAATTACAAATTTGCTTTGATAACTGTGGCAAAAAAGCAGCTGCAAGATATTAAAACTTTGAGGAATCAAACTGCCCTATCTATATGGATGGATTCATTATCTCTGAAGTTTTGGTAAAAAAAATATTGGGATGTTTAAATCTTGTCTCACACAAAGATAATCAACCTTTTCTAACCTGAGGTATATATTATATTATATATTATTATATATTATATATTATATATTGATTACTTACATAAAGATGTGCAAAAAAAGCAATTCTAAGTGAAGAACCCAGATTTTCAATATTTTTACCAGGTATGAAGAGCGGTCAGGCAGAGCTAACCAAAAGGGAAATTACATGAATGACTTGAAGCTGGTTTTGTGCTTAATGAGCGATCAGTAGATAGCTTAACTTACTGTGGAATTGATTAAAATGAGCACAATAGCTGTGCCCACCAGACTCTTGAAGGCTGGGTAATCTTTGTCTGCCAGCACGTTGTAGAAGTGACTGGGGAGGACACCCACTTGGTAAATGATCAGCTGCTCTGATAGTAGGAAAAAAAGATGTGTTAGCGCAAAACAGACACTCGTAAAAGAATGCACAGGAAATTCAGCAATACTTTGAGCTAAAGGTCAGCAGCAAAGAAACACAGTAAGCACTCTGCTGATATCTGAAGTGTAGCTTTACAATGTAACAAAAGGCATTACCCAATATGTCTTGTGATGATGATTCATTAGTGTGACAAAAATAAATCTTACATTTCATTAACAGCCATTTTGTAGCTCGCTTTATCTGATTGTAACAATGTATTTCCCCATGTGGCTGTCATACTTCTCCTCTTGCACAGTGTTTTGTAACGGTGGGAAGTTACCTGTCAGAGTGACACAGAGCAGTGTCGCAAACATCAGGACATTTTGACTGGTCCATGATGGAAACAGGATCTTCTGGATACCGCAGAACCTCTGTATGAACCTCCAGTCTAGTTTTGGTCTGAGTTATGCACAGAGAGAGAGAGAGAGATAAATGGACAAATGCACAATTGAAAACTGCAGCATTTGAATCCTGGCTCCAGGTACCTACATGTAAAGTGTGATTTTATCATGTTTATATTCTTCTGATATTTACCAGTTTCCTTGTAATACTAGCAATGGAATAAACAATGACTTAACTTGTGTATGGTGTATATGACAGTGGCCATTATCTATAAAGCAAAAACTGAAAGACCACTTCGAGGTCCACTAAATAAGTGGTGCAGTTATTTAAAACCCTGCAGTCTATAAAGCTGTTAGTAACATCCCTACATACTTTGCATCTCTGTCAGTGTCCCTGCAGGAGGTGTAACTGCTTCCCAGTCTTACCTTTGTTTCGCTTTGCCATTTAATTTTTCCACACGAGGCATCTGCGCTGGCGGCAGAGGACTAACACTAATATTTTTGCCAGGTAAACTTTACATTTACTGTTGTTGTTTTTAACCCAGCTAACCTTAGACAAGCTAACTTTAGACCAACTTAAAACGATCAAAAGGAACCAAACGGCCAGTTAGCGAGCAGTTACAACAAGCGACGGGCATAACGAACTAATTTCTACAAAACTAGCAAAGATGCTACCTTTTCCATACTTTTCACGGCAGTGTGTGAGTTTAAATGTTTACTAACTCTAGCATTGTCATTGCCCATTTACCTGCTAACTTACTATGCTGTGTACGACTATTACTTCTACTAGGATGGCGAGGTCATGACCCGCCTATCTCGGACTCTGATTGGCTAGTACTTGCTGTTGGGTTTAGCATCATCAGGCATGAGGAGTGAGATTGGTCAGGGTTAGGGAAACAATATCAGCGTAAGCCAATCAGAGGCTGAGTAGGGTGGGTCATGATTTTACCGTCCTAGGATAAAAATATCACCCACTTTACACTAAAGTAGCGGAAAGAGGAAAAGTCCAGACTTCCGGTTTACCCCCCCCCGATGTTTAAAAAATAAAAGCACCCACAGCCCTTTGCTCGGGGGTCAGACGGTAACCGTGGTAACCCCAGACCCACGACTCGCAGCAAAATATCTCGCGAGAGTTATCATTGTAACCAAAACTAGGGTCTTTTCCTAATCTTCACCAAGTATTTGTGGTGCACAAAACCTAACCAGATCTTAACCAAAGTGAGAGTTGCACAAATCTACGTTAAACATCTGGTCTCGTCTGTTTGCTGGAGCCGTGAATCAGGTACGATAAAAAATGTAAAGATTTCTGTTCACACCCGTAACTATAAACACTTTGTTAGTGGGGCTCCGTCTATTTCTTACAAATGCCCATTTAAGCAGAGTCCAAACATGTAGCTGACGTGTGTTTCAATAAAACTCTGCTGCCCATGTTCTTCATTTCAACCTTTAGCTAAACACTTCATCTCTAAGTACAAAATAAAAACATGTGAAATTACACAAGCATGATGAGTATAGCAAACACTGCATGGACAATAAACACATAAACAAAGACTAGTGTGCTCTCAAGGCTCCATACTTTCAACTAAACTAACAAGCACATGCTGCATGTTGTACATTTGCATGCAATGAAACTACTTATCACTTAATATCTTATCAAATCAAATATAGGCTAGAAAAATCTAAATTATTTACAACTACTGTATTTTTCTGTTGTATAAATGGCTCTCTTGATGAAAATTACAACCATACTTGTATGTTTAGCATTTGAAGGAATTAGAAAAATTAACTTTTGCTCTTTTTTAAAATAGTGACATGGAGCCTACTGAACATGTATGCATGAAAAGTGACAAACATATACTATGACACTCACAAACCCAGGACTTATTGTTTCCAGATATCAAAGAAGTATAATACATCATAAAAAGTCAGTTTAGCCACTTTTAGTGCCCTGTTGGTATGTTTTTTATAGATAAAAGGAGCCACATCTGGACATCCAGAATGGTGTTTAAACCAAGAGGACGTGCATATGTCTATAAAATGAGTATATTAAAGGTTGTTGGTACTTGGGAGTGGCCGAGCTTGGAAAACTTGGAGATACATGAGAAGCTTTAAAATAGAGCTTGAATAATATCTCATTCTGTAACAGCCAAGTGAGAAAAAACAAACGTTTCCACGCTCTATAATAGGGAAAAATCATTTAATTCCATATATGGTCTTTTTAATCACGCCTGGTTACGTTTCTGTTGAGTATTACTTCTTGAATTACTGCCAACAGTCAACCAAGAGTAAAAGTCTTCCATTAGTATAATGTTGTACTCACCCCTGTGAATCCTTTAGATCAGCAGCCATCACCCAAAGTTCAACTGAACAGCACTGAGAAGATCTGTGAGGCAGACAGTGCTGGATATGTTTGTGGACTACAAACCAGATTAAAACCTAAAATCTTATCTAACTTGCTCAAAGGTTAAACAAGAAACCCTATGTGCTATTTGGCATTGTGAGTTAGAAACATGACCCCAGCCTACTCTTCATAACTTTCCTCAATATTTTTTTTTTCAAGCTATCAAAACAATAGTTACAACTGCTATTGTCCTATATTTCTGCAGTAGTTTTCACGCATATACAGCTATTACTTATACACAAATCAATCAGTAATTACAAGACTCAACTAAATTTGGATTTGTTAAAGCATTTGACACATTTTCTCTTGTGCTGAATTGTCTTACTGGAACAAAAGTTTGTTACCAAAACAGTGTTTTTCCATTGTAATTTGGTTAATAGGACTAATTTCAAACTAAATGTGTATTAATTACTTTTTAATTACTGATAACTACTAAAACATCTTATTGTGTGTTCAAGCAAATACAAAAATGTGATGTTGTCAATTAAAATCTCAGATTTTTGTCATTGAAGGGTTTTTAGTTTATGTGCAGGAAGATTACATGTCTGGAAACTAGTCTAAAATCTCAGAGGCATTGATTGGACCTCCCATGATACTTATTCGCAAGAAAGATGCAATCAGAACAATTAAAAAAAGATTCAAAAATTAGATGTTTTTAATGATTTATTTTCCTTGTATGCAGTCTTTGCACAACAGAGAGGATTGATGGCAATAAAACCCATAAATACTCCATGAGTACTCATGATAAGTGCTCTGGCATTAATATTGGAGTAAACCGCTATTAGAACATTAAACAATTGCAACATTCAGGCAAGTACTGGAGGTAAAGTTCTTATATACTGTAGTTTGTTTAAGAAGCGACAGCCAAAATGTCTGGATTTGCTAATAATTAAGTATGTATGGTATCATTAGATTTCTTTCTGCTCAAGTTAGTCAAGATGGTAAAATACTTTATCAAAAATATGTTATTTTAATGTCATATTTTCAAGTTATTATTTCAGAAAGCATTTGACTTACATTTGGACAAAAATTGCAAACAAATGTATTTGAAACCCTTTTGCAGCACAAGAAAAATACAAAGAGGAAGTTATGAGATAATGCTGACTTAAGTAGAAAAATAATGATGACACTAAAAATCTGCTCAAAGAGAAAAACAGATTTAAATAGAGATCATGATACCCTGACAAATACAAACTTAAATAGTTATAACATTTTATTACTAACAGGCTGATTTACATTTAAGCATGGCAACAAAACAAAAAAAAGAGAAGTGAAGTGGTTTCACACTTTACTGATTCACTGTTTGGTTTATTCTTCAGAGCATGGTGCCCCCCAATAACATTCTTATATGTTTTAATCAAATCTGGAAATGTACAACAGATTCCTCAATGATGGATACAAGCATTATAACAATACATCTGATACATTTTCTTTTCGCAAAGTTCCAGTTAACACTTAAATGTGTTGGCCACAGGGGTTGCTTAAAGGATAAGGCAAGTGATGTTTTAGATTTTTGTTAATGTAATAATATACCATGTCTGTCTCAATACTTTCCAACTGTTCCTACTGATCTTTAAAAAGTGATCAAACATTTTTTGGCCACTGATACTTGTAAACAGAGCAGGTGTATGGGGGACTGACTCAAAATAAACTGAAATGTCCATGTTCGTGTAAAAAATGAAGGAACATGCCACCCAGTGCAACAGTTTGGCTCAAGGGTGTGTTTTTAATATTTTTGGACAACAATGGAGGTCTATGGAACAGAGGAAGAAACTCTCTCAGGCCTAAGCTGCAAAATCAACACCTGTTGGTTGAATTTCATTGTTGGTTTTGGTCTTTTTGATGGTATATGTTTACAATAATAAAAAATATAGAATACCAGCAGATTTATCCTTAAAATCAGTTTTTGTCGTGCAGAAACAGCCTTTATCTTGTTTCAAAAGATCACCATGTACTGTAGGTGAAGATGTCAGTAGTGCATGACAGTTTCCACACAACATTCAGGCAAGGTTAAAGATCCTAAAGAGGAGAGGCACTACAGAGACACAACTAAAACCAACAACACTGTAGACAATGTAACGATATGGCAACTCTACTTTCATATGCTGCCGCGCCTGTCTGATGTCATCTGTTGGCAGTCCAAACAGGCGACATAAGAACGGAATAGTCAGTGCTTTCATAACCATTCTTGTGACGAGCAGGACAGCGACTCCGATGACGAAGCGCAGCAGGGAGCAAACCACTAGGCTAACGCTGAGTGGTGGCAAAGTTAGAGGCAGCGAGGACAGCGGTGGATCGACCAGCAGCCCCAGCTGATAGTTCACATGGGTAGCCAAAGCAACCCCGGCCCCAGTGCCCAACGCCTGAGCTGTGTCGCCCCGAGAGGTGCTCCAGGAATCCAAGGAAAAAGCCACAAGTCCAAGGCTCACATGTGAGAAGATAATCACAAGTGGAGCATAGTGGTCCATCATGTAGTAGCTGTCGATCTTGTCCAAAACTTGATAGAAGAAGGCTAGAATAAGAAGGCTGTACAGGAAACCAGTGATCACTTCCTGCAACACACATAAAAAACATATTGTAAACCAAGAATATTTGTTATAAAAGTTAGTTTAACAGCAGTGTGCTTACATTTGAAGTCATAAAAACATGTGTTTGATATATCCACAGTCCTACAAATCATTGATTCCTTCCGGTGAGTTTTAATGACAGAACTGTCAAGTTAAAACCACTTTAAACTTCCTTATCAGATTCTTCTGTTGTATTTCATTATCAGATAAACAAAACATCTTGGCTGCTTTGTGGTCTGTAGATGACACCATGTAACCTTTTCACATCTTATTTATGAAACCCCATTGTCTCTTCAAAGTCATAAAAATTGCTGTGAAATCACGTGAAGTGATAAGAGAGCTGACTGATCAACAGTGTAGTATAAATAATGTTGGTTGATACTTAGCATGAACCCCATCCACTGACTTCATGGTTTAGTATCTAATCTAACTGTATTTACTGATGTGTTTATTGCTTCTTTCCACTAATCATAATGGTAATATAAAAAAGGGTCAAGAGGAGGACATAAGAGTATGCCCTAAGCCCTATTTTGTACTCTAACAGAACCATAGTTTTTACAACTGGTCTAACAACTCCTCTCCTCCACCCACAGTAATTTAAAATATGCAGGGGTGATTTCAAAGAGAGATATGCTAACCTACTGCCAGGACTGCTGGTAGAAGTTGTCCTACATTGGTATTTCAAAGAATGAGATGTGGCATCAGACATAGTGGAGTCATGTCAGCAATTACAACCATCCAAGGCATATGTGATGTTGCGTAATATAAAATCAGTGGCACTGGAAGTTCAACGGGGTCTTCTTGATGCTGTTGGTTTTGGTTAATCATGATAATCCCACCCGCAAGCCCTGATGTAGACCAGTAAAGAGTTGGTGCCACACTAAAACCAGTTTACCGCACAGAGACCCAGTTCTTTGGCTGTTGAAACATAAAGAACTGGTTCAAGATTAGCTATGAACTGGCCCTCCGACCACCTTAGTCAAAAAAGGGTAAAAGAGTTATCCTTGTCAAGCTGGAACTGTGATGAAAAAAGCCTATAGGTGGCAGCAGAGGCGACGCGTCCAGATGGAGCAGCACCCCTTTAATATTGTTGATTTGATTCATATTTCTGTGATGGGTTATTTATTTTATGTTATTTATTAAATATGCTTACCAGAACAGAATGCATTCCCATGTAGATCCTGCTTACACAGACCAGGATGCTCCAGCTGAGAGCAACGCACAAGCCAAAGAAGAAAGGGTACTGGGAGAGAGAGCACAAAGACACTATTTAAAGAATTACACAGATGGATGATTTTATATTTAACTCTCTTTAACGCTGTTGTTTTTCTATGTGTAGGATTGGATCACATTCCTCAATCTTATTGTGATTCCTTTTCGTGTTGGTTTTAAAGACTGTTTTGCAACTTACTGAACAGTACTCTAGATTCAAAAAAACTTTGTCTATAAGAAATTTGTCTTGGGTTAGGGACTCAAAAACAACATAAAACATACGTCCATGAAAGACTCACATAAAATCATAAAATTACATTAAAACACAAACAATTCCATAAATAGACAAGAGCAGGTGTGTAAAGCTGCTTTGAAAAGTAGTGACGTCTATTTGGATATTGCAGTTTGGAACAGAACTAATTTCACAGCTGAAAAGCAAACTGTTGATGTTGTGTAGAAGCGTTAGTGTGTTGTTTTAGATAACTATCAGGATGTGCACCGTTTAAAAAAAGGTACCAATACAGTACACCAGACCAGTACTACCAGTTATCAAGGGGGCTAACTGCTGAAAGATGGTGTTTACCTGCAGCCCAGCTGTCAGTTTAATGTGATGTGCAACAGGTGAGGTTACTAACAGGGCATTACAACTGCTGTAGATTTCATTACAACAAAGTCTCAAAGCTCCCTTAAAAGACAATTAGGCTATTATCCTTCTTTAAAGAAATGTATGCCACGATCACTGGGTGAAAGTAGGTCTTTTAACACTATTTAGCTAATGCTATAAATTAGGGCTGGGCGATATGGACAAAATCAAGTATCACGATATATTTGACCAAATACCTCGATATCGATATTGCAACGATAATGTAGAGATGTCTCTTGATGCTTTCACAAAATATTTCCACGATGAAATGTTTGATAAATAATCATCGGTAATGTGGTTATAATGACAAAGTGGGTAAAAAATAAATAACAAAAGTCTGGTAAGTTCAGAAAATTCCACATTTTTACAGTAATGCAACATTTAAACGCAGGAAAAGACAACACTGATGACATATAACGATATTACGATATCCTAAATCTAAGATATCACGATATCGATATTATATCGATATCGTGGTATCTTAGATATAATATATTTATAGCCCTACAATAAATATTCTCCCTTCCCTGGAAACTGTTTATTGTCCCCATCTTATCCTGAGTAACCTTTTGTAACCTCTTTCTTTTGAATGTTTCAGTTCTTCAACCTTCAACGTCGCGACCCTGCAGGGAACTTGGTGACTCAGAGAGAGTTCAAGCAGTTCAGTCAGTTCAAAGCCCCTATGCAGGTATACAACTAGGAGAACATATTTGAGATGCTTCTTTCCTGTCTGGCTGTGACACCATGGTCTGTATTTTTTTCTTATTTTTCTCTCTTTCTACACAAACACCCTCTATCATCTCACTCTGTCTTTTCACTATGCAATTTTCAATACATGTGGTCACAATTTTTCGAGATTCATAGCAAAAATGTTTGCTGATATCATGATAGTATTTTTAAGCTCTCAAATATCAACATTGGCTTCAGAAATCCAGCACCTGTCGGGCTGTACTCTTGAGTGAGGCTGATTAACCCAGAATTTTTTTATTGTTTGTATGATAATTTCATCAAAATAAATATAAGTTTTGTTGCCTGTTCTCTTTATGATATGGAGCCTGGTTCAGTCATAGAAGGGGACAGAGTTCATTGAACGGGTTCTCCTTCATATGTATTTTTAGTTTGTTATCAAGTCGAGTACCTCTAGCTCATCACAAACTGATTACAGACTTAAGGCACATTTGTAGCTCTTCTCTGTGTCTTGCATTTTATCAGCAGTGGTTCAACTTTTATCTTGTGTTCTTGTCAGTAACAGTCAGCCACAATTTGAGATGACGGCAGGAGTTCGACTGCTGATCTGCAGCGTTTATCTTCTTTGCTCAATCGTGGTGGTGGAAGATCCAAACTCTAACAGCCCTATCAGTCAGTGAACACATTTCATTGCTTTGAGCTGACTGACCCGGCTGTTGCTTCACTACTCTATTTCTCTTTCATGACTCCAAAGCAGTGAAATAACTTTCGCAATTCCCCTTTTTCCAAAATGTGTCCATCAGTATTTTAGAACAAAATGTGCACTGAAATGTAGTTTGACACTTTCTCCTCCCCTAAAAACACATACAATAGTCCTGTATCTCTCCCTCTAACAATGTGAACCAGCCAGTCTTTGTTTATTTAAAAAACAAACTTCACTTTCATTCCTCACTTGAGTTTCTCTGACACAATATCATGTCCAAACAGTCAGCTCTGTTGGTTGTCTCTTGTAAAGGCACAATGCCAATAAATTATGTTAATCAAAGCTACCTAGCTTATATCAAGCACAGTGGCTTCTAGGCATTAATTCTGCTCTTATTGTTCAGACTGGGCTGCTGTGCTTCATATGAGACTGAGCAGCAAGGATTAACAAGGATTTAAAAGGCAGCCAGACTGGCCCACTGACCCTCCTTGGCACTGAGGGGGCCTTGAGAAAAAAATGTAATGTAGGCTTTTTAGATTTCATGAAGTCAGGTGCTCTGTAAGTTTCTTGAGCTCTGGTCTTTTTTTTATTTACACCTCACCTGCACAAATACATATGTTGAAATGTTTGCGTGTGGGAAGATGTTGCACATTTATCAGCATTTATTGTGGATTTTGGGGCCCTTGAATTCTTGGATCTGTAATTTGTTTGCCCACCTTCCCCCGGGGGTTATCAAAGCATGTTTATATCCTGTGGGTCAAGGCTGGACAACTGAATACTAATGCAATATGAAGGCAGAGGATAAAAGTGGTTTAGCATTATGATATTTGTCAATTTAGATGTATCCGGTTAAGCTTGGTAGTCTGTAATAACACATTACTACACGTGTATAACTGCCTTTTGGGGCAAAAATGAGCTGTGACACTGCAAAGACATTTCCCTGTCAGATTTGCAAAATTCACATCTGAAAGGCTAAAACCTGTGAATTTTTGACATTTTTGCTTACAGAATTCCTTAAATGTTACATTGGTTATCTGACTAGAAGGCAATTAATTGTCTGTTGATCAATCAACTAATCATTTCAACTCTACAACAAACCACTACTAACTAAATTTCCATTGAAATCAAATAACTACAAACTAAATGCCAAACAGTGAAGCTGTCTGAGGATCTCGAGAAGTTTGCTCACTTTGGCAAGTCCACTTGTGCACTGAGGTTGAACTTTCCTACACACAGTAGGGCTGGGCAGTATATCAATATTATATTGCTATTGTGATATGAGACTAGATCGTCTTAGATTTTGGATATCATAATATTTTGATTTGACTGAAGTGTTATTTAAAGGCTGCATCAGAGTAAAGTTACAGACTGTTTTATTATTTGCCTTTACCCACTTTGTCATTATATCCTCATTACTGATAACTATTAATGGAAAATCTCATTAACAGAGTATTGCATTGCAGTACTTTGTGTTCAGCTGAAACTTTTGACTGTGTGTAAAGCTGCTCACCTGCCACCGTCCATAGGACAGCATGAAGAGACAGCCGGGTATGGCGGTGCCGGTCATGGCGTGAGTGGAGGGCATGCTGTACTCAGAGTTGTAGAAGACCTCCACCTTCACGACAGGAGGGGAGGCCGGCCGGGACCAGCGGACCATATCCTTGGTGGACTGACCCACGAACAGGTTCCAGGCCCAGACCACGATGAGCCTCCTGCTGACCAGGGCGTCGATGTTCCAGTAGAGGAACGGGAAGAAGATGATGAAGAACATCTCGTTACCCAGTTCGGTCCCAAAAGTGAACAAGTAGAACAGGAAATTGTTGTGGATGAGGAACTCTTGACCCACATCTCCGGTCAGGGAGTTTCTTCGGAGCGGTTTTGCCCTGGCGGTGTCTGGGTCCTCACCGTCGGGCTCGGCTCCGGGGGTAACATCACCCTGCACCCCGTTAACCTGCGACACGCCCGCATCCCCGGCGGCGGCGGCCCCGTTACCGACACCGACGCTGCGTCCCCCCTGCTGCGCCCTCCTCCTCAGCCCGGAGCTATCCGGCTCCGGCAGCCCGCCGTCTGGCTTAGTGGCTTTATCCGGAAAAGTCCCTTTTACGCCACAGATTCTCTGAAACCTCGCTACATGGCAGGGCTCCTGCAGATACTTGCACATCTGCACGAACGACTTCACCAAGTCGCTCGCCATAACTTCAAATGACGGCTTAGTTTAAAATACACACAACACTGTTTCCGTCGCAAAAATGGAGATCATGTTCTTCAAGCGAGATTTAAGCAGAAGTGGTCTCCTAATAACACAGACTCAGCTAACAGAAACCTTAAGACCTGCTCTCCGCATTCAAAACACCGACCTTGTTCACCCGCGTGGAAGATTTGGACAGCAGCATCCAAAGTCCGCCACAGTTAACCATTACTTCATAGTATTTATCACAATTTATACAGTCATCAACTAACTGCGTCAGGTCCGCTATTCGTCCCCTTCTCCTTCAGTTCCTGTCTTTCTTCTACGGTTTCCTCCTTATCCAATGTTAACACGTACCGCCCCCTGCTGGATACATATTCTGAATTACATGCAGTTGTCTCTCTTCAAACCAACAATCCCAGCAGCCTTGATAATCTCTTTGCCTGCTTTTTAGTGATGATAAATGTTGGCTGTCCCCAAAACTTTTTAAAATTCAACGACAGCAAGTCCGAGGTCACTTCTACCAGCCGGCTTCACTGTAGGCTCGGTCCCTAGTCTAATGTTTTTGGTCTAGGGACCTTAGACAAAAACATTAAGCAATCTGCTTGAAATGATTGAATACTTTTTGTGTTGGTGCTCAAGTGAAAATTCCGTCCAACTAAAAGACCTTAATAATCAGGTCAGGTCATTCATTTACATAAGGTCCTACATGCATTTATTTTCTCCTGCCTCAGTCAGAGCACCTTCACTGACTCCAACTAGCACAGAGTGCTGCTGGAACTAAGAGATATGAATATATTAATCCAGTACTTGCCAACTTACAAAATTACATCAAGGACTTATTGACCCCCTGTGCCGGGGCATTTACGTCGGTAAGGCTCTGCTGATTATTCCTATGTCTTGACTAGTGACCAAAAGTGACCAGACTTTTGCTGTTAGGGCATCTAAACTGTCGAGATCAGACAGGCAACATCTTTAGCTTGTTAAAAATCTCTTCCTAAAACAATCTTTTATTGGAAAGCTTTTATGAATGTTTGATATGTAGCTGGGGGTTTTTTTATCCCACTTTGGACACTTCTTTATATTTTTGTGTGACTTAATTTTATTCCCCTCTCTTTTTTGTTGTTGTTTTGTTATTAATTGCTGTTTTTTTATTTGAACTTTTTTAGAAGAAAAGTGCTATATAAATAGTGTTAATTATTATATCATTATTTATCTCTTTATATGCTGAGGACAGCATAGATATGTGGAATAGAATATTAACTTAAAAATGTTAAATTTGGGAAGATTGAGACTACAGCTATAAACACATTTTCGGTATATTAACTAATTTATGTAGGCTAAATCTTAAAACAGTTGTGCCACACTGGACATAGCTATTAGTTTTTTATAGTGGAGAAACAACAGGGAATTTATAGTCCTGGATAATATTTATAAATACATTTCCATTTATAGTTATCATAAACCGTATAACGGGAATGTCAAACAAATGCAGGCAGGTTCATGAAGCCAGAAACAATAATACCAGAAACACAGAAAGCTTTCCTTCAGAGTAAAACTAACCAGTTTAATGTCTTCTGAGCCATACGTAATATATATATACCAGCTACATCAGTGAAAAGAGATTGTCATTAAAGCAAGCGAAGATCCCAAGTTATCTGTTACATATATTGTGACTAAAATTATCCTGTTTAAAGCTCAGGCTTAGACTTCTTGTGTTCGTCAATGTGGCTGAAAATGTAGTATATACTGTGAAAGCTGCAGTTAATTAAATTATCTATCATTCACTTCATAATTCACATTAAATGGTTCAATTCATACACTCAAAAGAGAACAATAAGCCACCTTCCACCATGAGTCCTTTATTTGTGAAACCATAAAGCGGATATAAGCGCGATTATTCTGCTTAACTTGACACTGGTGGTCCATTCATTCCTGTCTGGCAGAACATCGAGGGGGGTAGACAGCATCAGCACGAGCACCGAGCAGCACTGAATCTCTGGCCTGAATCCTCCATAATGCATGGGGGCAAGAGAGGACTGGTTGCTCCGCAAAACACTTTTTTGGAAAATATTGTCCGGCGCTCCAGCGGTGAGTTTTACTTTAAAAAGGGGAAACAAGAATGAATGGATGTTGATTTGTCATGTAAGTCAACTAACTCAACAGGAATAGGATGCCTAAGTAAATCTGCAATTGTATTTCTATCTTATTTAATGGGAAGCTTAATCATTTAACTTTTTGCATTTAAATTTCAACAACAATGCAATATAAAATCTCATGAATTATGCAATAAGTAGGTATCAAACTCCCTCATTTGATACATTTTGTGTAATGTCCTATTCTTGTAATATTCCTAAAGGAGGATTTTTTCAGTTATATATGATGTTTTATCAAAAGTGCTTAAATGCCTCTTCACTGCATTTTCCAGATAGATTGTTTGAGATTTTAATAAATAATGATGATAATAATAAAAACAACAACAATAATAATAATGAAAATAATAATAATAATAAAATAACACCAATAATGAGAAATTGTGAAAAAAGGCATTTTCATTCTTATAGATTAGATTTTCAGGGAGGTAATCTGCAAAACGGTCAATAATTGGAACACTTATTAAAAATGTGTGAAAAGTCTCTGTGGCATTCGGACAGTTAAAGTGAGATTTAAGTGCATGTGAGATTACAAATGTAGTATATGTCAGAGAATTGCAGTAGGCAAGGCAAGTGTGTTTGTAAAGCACATTTCAACAACAAGGTAATTCAAAGTGCTTTACATAAAACATTTAAAGCATTAAGAAACACAGAAGAATATTTAAATACAGTTTAAAATAGTTATTAGAGAGTTTAGAGAATAGAAAGTACAAATGAGTTGAAATAGAATAGCACAAAAAAATACAAGAATAAAAGTTACAGTGCAGCACAAGAAATGAATCAAATGCCTTAAATTTGATTTAATAAAAGGCAGCGGCAAACAGAAAGATCTTCAGCCTTCATTTAAAAGAGATGAAAGTTGCAGCAGATCTGTAGTTTTTCTTTGAGTTTGTTCAGATATGTAGAGCATAAAAACTGAATTCTGCCTCTCCATGTTTAGTTTAGACTCTGGGAACAGAAATCAGACCTGTCCCGGACGATCTCAGAGGTCTGGATGGTACATAACGTCTTGGTCTTAGTGAGGACTCAAGCAGCAGCGTTCTGAATCAGCTCCAGCTGTCTGATTGATTTTTTAGTGAGACCTGTAAAGACACTGTCGCAATAGTCGAGCCTACTGAAGATAAATGCATGGACAAGATTTTCCAAACCCTGCTGAGACATAAGTCCTTTAATCCCTGATTTATTCTTAAGGTGACAGTATAGCTGACTTTAGTAGAAACAAAAACAACATGGATCAAGTGCTTGTAAAGATATTGTTCACCTCACACGAGTCAATATTATCTGAATTTTTCCAGAATGGTGTACAACAAAAGCTTGCAGAGTGGATTCATAAACTCATTCAACACTCAAGTATTTAATTTGATGATAAACATGATAATTCTTTAAGTTTGACAGCTTTAATTGCGGCTATGCAGTGTAAATTAGAGAAAATTTCCTCTCACTTTGTCCCTCGTGACTACAGCTCCTCCAAACTGCTGAACAGCTGCAGAACTTTGCAGCTCCCCATCAATTTTTAATTCACATTAAGGTTAGAACATCAACATTTTATCAAATATTTCTGCCCAGTGACTTGCCTAATTACCCCTGTTTACTTTTGCTTTAAATATTAATGTTTTTCTTTTTTGTTTAGTTATATATGTTTATTATTGGGATGATAATAGTGGCAGCATTTGTATAATTGCATTGAATATGTGAAGTAAAGATTTGGCTAATTTATGACACTAGATAGCAGGATTTATAGGAGGCTGTTAATGGAAGAGAGCCATGAAATATCAGATTTGACTTAATATTTGCAAAAATGCTTCAATTGCACTGCAGCATAAAAAAAAAAGTTTCAATGTCTTTGCAGTTACATAACACCAGCTGCGATGGCAGTTAGGATCCCTCCGCTTTCACAGACAAAACTCCAAAAGGTTGAATAACAGGTGTATTATTTCTCTGGGTTGCAGGTTTGTTGTTAGTGGTGACCTTTTTTTTTTCACACTGTTTTGTCTCAGAAACCAGTTTCCTGTTGGGAAATGCACAGATAGTGGAGTGGCCGGTTGTATACAGCAATGATGGATTCTGCAAGCTGTCTGGCTACCACAGAGCTGAGGTCATGCACAGGAGTAGCACGTGCAAGTAAGATGGTGTTTGTTGTAAATGTGAATGTGAAGGTACAATGTGTGGTTTATATTTTAAGAAATATGTTATATGGGATATATATGTTGGTTGGCTTTGGCATGATTCAATGTATCAGGAATCGGGAAGTCATTGTCAGTATCTGTATTCTTTCTCAGTCACTTCTTTAATGTTGATGCATGGAGAAGGTCTCTGACAGAAAGCTTGTCTCCGTAAATTAATATAGCACATGTCAGAGTGTGCAAATGCTTTTCCTAATTTGTTTATATTGAATCTCAGCTACAGCACCTCCAATAACTGTTTATTTGGTAAGCAGTGTAAGAAATTCAATTATATGTTTGAAATGTGAAGGGTGAGGTAATTCAGAAAACTGACAAATGAAAGTCCAGAAATAAAATAGAAACTTGATCTTAACTCTTCTGTTATTGTTTCTAGAAAATGTGACCGCCGATTTGCAACAACTACAAGTATGCAGAATTGCTCAGTTCAGCTATGTCTGTCTTTAATCATCCGTCTTTGTTTCTCCATGACCATCCAACAATGACAAACTCCCTTTCACTTTCTTTCTTTCTCTTTATGAAGTTTCATGTATGGTGACCTGACCGACAAGAAGACAATAGACAAAATCAGACAAACCTTTGACAACTATGAGTCCAATTTCTACGAGGTGCTGCTCTATGCAAAGAATAGTAAGTGTCACTATTGAGTCCTATGTTTTTACTAAAATAGATTCTCCAATGCGTGAATAATAGTGACACAGTTAATCATTTTTATTTAGCGATCACTCAGTTCCTCTTTAGTAAGAACATTATCTGTTTGTGCTCTCTCACAACGTTCATGCTGATTGTTTCCTGCAGGAACACCAATATGGCTTTACATGCAGGTCGCGCCGATCAGGAATGAAAATGACAAGGTGGTGCTTTTCCTCTGTACCTTCAGAGACATTACACTTTTCAAACAACCGATTGAAGATGAAACAGGTCGAGGTGAGAGAGTTCATATTCTAGACCAAATGGTTTCAACTTGAATGTGTTCAGTATTTCATTGTAGTCATGATTCTCAGTAGTGCTGGGCAATATATCGATATTATGTTGATATCGTGATATGAGACTAGATATTGTCTTAGATGTTGGATATCATGATATGGCATAAGTTTAGTCTTTTCTTAGTTTTAAACACTCCATTACAGTAAAGAGATGTAAAGTGATGTTCCAGCTGTTCTATTATTCGCCTTTACCCACTTAGTCATTATATCCACATTGCTGATGATCATTGATCAAAAATCTCATTGTGCAAATATTTTGTGAACGCACTAATAGTCATCCCTACAACATTACAATAATTAACATTGAGGTATTTGGTCTCAGTGAATGTAAAAATAGTGTGTGCGTGTGCAAGAATGGACGAAACTTGTATTTTTTTTATGTATGGCAGTTTTATTTCTTCTTCCACTTACTGAAGAGTATGCGGTCCTATATTTATATCAAATTCATGATTTTTGATTGTGCGAATGACTTTATTTAAAGTGTGACCCTGGTTCCTGCTGCTCAGTTTTAATTGAAAGAGCATTGTGGTTACAGTGTAGCCGAAAGCAGTGGCTGTGACTTAACACACGTTTGTTTCCTGGTATGTAACACATAAATGTCCAGGTGTTCTGTGTGCGGGCCAGTAAGCACGAGTCTCTGTGGGTCTACACGGTGCAGTGTCCCTGGGGATTCAGTGTGCTACTCAGACTTTTTAAATATGTAAAACAGATAAACAGGACACAAATGAGGATTGTGACTGTATGAAAATACTGCTGATTTGCACACACAAGCATTTGTCAACTGACAGTGAAACCGTAGGTGACAAAATGTGAATTGCAAAAATGGAAAAAACAGTCTTGTTCACAATCTAAGCGCCATGTACACTGATCTTTATCTTTGGGTTGTTGAATCATTTTGTTTTTTTACTTTTAGAGGAACATACTTCGGTGTTAACTGTACACAGAATTTATTTTGGTGATCTACTACAGTACCATCAAGGAAAATTATAAGTGCACAAAGATCTGGATTTATCGGAAGGTGTGCCACAGTGAGGCATTCATGTACATTCTTATCAAATTGGACATATGACTTTCCTAAAGTAGTTTGTCAATGTAATGTTGTTGAAGCCTCCTATCAGCACCCCAACTGCCTCCTTCCTCCATTGGTCAACAACTACAAATAAACTCTCAGTGTTTTTAAGATTGGTAATATGGTAATTAGTATTAGTACTAATTAGTAAAAGGTATTAGTAAAATCCTTGGAAAATGTGTAATGCTATGTTGTATAGCTTTGTAAAATGATTAATTGTCTTTTTGTCTATGGTCAGGATGGACAAAATTTGCCAAACTAACGCGGGTACTGACCAACAATCGCAACGTGGTGCAGCAGTTAGCACCACTGAGCCAGACTGAGGTCACCCATAAGCCATCCAGACTGGCTGAGGTGAGCAGCTCCATGGTCGAAATGAAGAAATGGTTTTCAGATGATCTGTATCTATATAGAAATAGCTCAAGTTCAACCAAGAAGAACATAAAACAGTCAATGTGGAGTTTAAAAAGAGAATAGTAATTGGTAAGAGCTTTACCAATTTAAAAGACTAATCCATCTGAAAATCCAGTAGGATGGTGAGAAAACACAGCCACAGAAACAGTTACATGTGCAAGCAAAAAAGAGAAGATGAGAGGATACAGAAATAATTTCTACTAGTTGTAATAGACCAGAGAGCAGATTGTGTTATTAGATGTATAGATGTGATCAGAGACATGCCCCAGTGTTTGTAAACTGGTTAGTTTTTCATAGTGATACGTCCAAATGTAGTTTTGAATAAAGGGCCCCTGTTTTATAACCATCGTCCCCTGATGTCAAATGGAGAATGTGCAATGTGTTTGAGAAATGTAAGACATTAATAATTAAAGTAGAAGTGGAAAAAGCAGGTTGAGTGAATATAATTATTCAAGAACATGTATTTCTACACTTGTCAGTTTGCCGGTGACATCAGGAAAGCATTGAAGTGAAGTGATGATACTGTAGATACTCCTGCAAACATTTCCACAGGTCCATCTGTTCTTTAACTGTATTTAGAATTATCATGTTTTTAATGGAAATGGTGTCATTGCAGCTTTGAACAATAAGGCAATCCAAATATACGATAGAAATGGTCTCATGACATTTCAACTGACATCCTGAAATATTAAATGCCAAAACTGGATGAATTACTGGTCTTACTTTACATATGAAACTGTTCTCATGATGTTTACTTTCAATGAAAAGGCTCTCCAGCTGGGATCAGACATCCTCCCTCAGTACAAGCAAGAAGCCCCTAAGACCCCTCCACACATCATCCTCCACTACTGCACTTTCAAGACCACCTGGGACTGGGTCATCCTCATCCTCACCTTCTACACCGCTATCATGGTTCCCTATAACGTCTCATTTAAGACCAAGCAAAACAACTTGGCGTGGTTGGTGCTGGACAGCATCGTGGACGTCATCTTTCTGATTGACATCGTGCTCAACTTCCACACTACCTTCGTGGGTCCTGCAGGAGAGGTCATTTCAGACGCAAAGCTGATACGAATGAATTACATGAAAACGTGGTTTGTCATTGACCTGCTGTCCTGTCTGCCCTACGACATAATTAATGCCTTTGAAAATGTGGATGAGGTAAGTCAATTTCATAACTTCTTCCTTAAATGGAGATTTTCTGACGATTCTTTTGATTTGTGATTGAGTTATTGCTAAAACAGCCAAGGCATTAGTACTTCTAACTGCATTTAAATAAAAAAACATTCTGCTTGGCTGTTTCTATGAAGGATGTCATCGTATCTGCCTCTCCAGTGAGTCATCTCCGGGATGTCTCCCATTTCCATAGGAACAGCACAAGGATGGAGGACTCTTTACTCCCAGTAAGAAAAGTCATGTTTTTCTTTTTAAGATGCCATTAGCATTGTTTTGTTCAATTAATGAACAATAAATCTAAAGTGTATGTGGAAGGTATCGCTGGTAGTGACACACTCAGAGTGTTAATCCCAGCACCAAACAGCAGACAATCTCAGTCATATTAACTGAATCCATGAAAATAAGAAAGAAAACCTTTTGAAATATCAATTCAGCAAAGCTGCAACTAATTGTCATTTTCAATACATAATAATCTGTTGATTGTTTCCTTGATTGATTGATTAATAATTTATTCCATAACCTCCCAAATCAAAGTTGTCTGTTTTCTCCAACACAACCTCAA
Source organism: Scomber scombrus (assembly GCF_963691925.1). Taxonomy (NCBI): domain Eukaryota; kingdom Metazoa; phylum Chordata; class Actinopteri; order Scombriformes; family Scombridae; genus Scomber; species Scomber scombrus. The sequence goes on from NC_084986.1 coordinate 14,874,868, forward strand.
ATCCAAAGATTCTCATAGAAGACAAATAACACTAGCAAATATTAATGTTTGAAAAGCTGGAACAAGTTCCTCTTTTGGCATTTTTGTTGCTTATAATCAATTTTTTATAGTTGCAGATTAATCTTCAAGTAACTGTTTCATCTCTACTACAGTATGTCTTATTCACCTCCTTCACCTTTCTTGCTCTGTAGGGTCTCAGCAGCCTCTTCAGCTCTTTAAAAGTCATCCGCCTGCTCCGTTTAGGCCGAGTGGCCCGGAAGTTGGACCACTACCTGGAGTATGGAGCAGCCGTGTTGGTTCTGCTGGTGTGTGTTTTTGGCCTGGTGGCCCACTGGCTGGCCTGCATCTGGTACAGCATCGGGGACTACGAGGTCATCGACGAGACCACGAACACCATCAAGACAGACAGTTGGCTCTATCAGCTGGCCATGAGTATCGGTACTCCCTACCGCTACAACACCAGTGGTACCGGCCAGTGGGAGGGCGGCCCCAACAAGGACACACTGTACATTTCCTCTCTTTACTTCACCATGACGAGTCTCACCACCATCGGATTTGGCAACATTGCTCCAACCACAGACGGTGAAAAGATTTTCTCCGTTGCTATGATGATGGTGGGCTGTAAGTATACAATTATTTTCAACAATTATCTTGATTATATTAATTACTCCAAGGGTTTGATAAGATCTACAAAATGTATTTAAAAATGTCATTTTGCTTTATTTTTTGTAAAGTGAAACAATCTAATAGGTCTGATATTACACAACAAATACTATCATTACCTTACTTGATGTGAGTGATGGTCAATGGACACACTAATCCAATGCAAGTACACACAAGCTCTCTTTATCACAGACACACAAACATATTGCAATAAGCACAAGGCCACAAATCTTTCCTACATTCTCCTGAGCCTCTGAAAAAACGTCTAAATCCTATATTTAGCAGCCAGCAGAGGACAGTTTGTCAAGTGAAATTCAAGTGAAATTATTTTCAAGCTTTTCAAGACAGCTTAAATCAATGTGACCGCTGTTTTTCTTCCTCGATGGACACGCAGAACAACCTTGACAGTGCAAACCAATTGGATTAGAGGACAAAGGCACATCAGCTCCACTGGTTTCAGGAGCATATGAAAGGATTATCTAGGTTCCAAAATGCTGATTTATAAAATTAACAAAGAAACGATTGCATCAGAATGATCCTCCAACGTCACAATAGATGTGCGTTTTCCCTCACAAATACTGCTTCCCACACATTTGGATACTGGTATCTTTATGGCTATTGGCATTTAAACCATGGATGTATTATAAGAATTGAATACCGGACTCAAGGATGGTGCACATTCACTCGAATGAAAATTGCTCACCAGGCACAAAGGACTAGAAAGATCGAGCTTCCACTTTTGCTTCTGCATTGTGTGGCCCACTGCAGTAGTGTTCGACTTTACACTGTGAAGTCACAAACTTTATAATTGTTTTTGTAGATTCTGGGAACATTTTAGAATTATAAAACCTTCATTGATTAAAAATTCATAAATGAATGATTCATAATTGACTTTGTTTGAAGTTCAAGGTGTCCTGTCAACAATTTGTAGACGTGCCTTTTATAATGCTGGTCTATGGTTTACGGTTAGTGCCATCTTTTCCGTTTGGAGCCAGGACCCTCCAAATAAGGAGAGTGAGTCTTTCCTTTCATGCTCTAGAAACACCCCCCTACCTCAGACCGAAGCTACGGCTAGCTTACCGGGAACATTGAGCAGTGCTAACATTAGCTAACTAACACAGCAAATATCATTATCAAGTAACATTAAACTTACCAAAATATTGCAACAATAATAGTTTGGACTGTTAATCAACGTGAACACATCAGACATCAAAGCTACTATTCATCTTATTAACAAGGCAATCGTTTCCTAAATGACCACCAGAACACTTAGACATGCTCAAATTCAGAGATTGAGACTATAATGACTTTTTTGAAACTTTAGTTACTGGAATCATCTCGCTCATCACTCAAGCATTGTGTGAGTTGTACAGTATGTCATGTATAATATAACTGCCACAGACTGATAGTGTAGCAGTGACAGTTGACTGCCAGGAGTGGTTATTATCTGCCAGTAAAGTGAGATAAACTACCAGTTTCAGACAGCAGTTGCAAGTGGACGGGGAAATCTGTCAGTGAGCAGTAACACGTCATTGATAAATGGAATATTCCAGTCCTGTACCAATAGCCGTCACTCAAAAAGAAACCCACTGCACACCAAACGAAGCATGTTTTCATTTTATTCACACATTAATTCATTCATGCCAGCAGTTCCTTGCAGGAGCCAGTCAAATTCAAATATGATCAACAAATAGCTGGTTCTTATGGATAAATGTTGAGTGTAGCAGAGATCAACATAATTGTATGATTGTATGTTAATTTATTTTTTCAATTAAATTCAAAACACTTTATTTGTCCCAGAGGGGCAGTTTGCAGAGGTATGAAGAATAACACAGTCAACAAGCCACATACAGGAACATTTTAAAAACATGTAAAAACCAAAAATAAACAGTGCACATTATAATGATAATGATATGAATTTTACTTGACTTGATGTTACCTATGTACATTTTTATAATCAATAAAGCACACAAACACACAAAGCAGCACTGACAAACACTAAACACTAAAAAAGTAATCATGTTAAATTAAAAACACAACCACAATGAAGCAGTGAGGACCCTTTATTTCTCTCAGCACTTAGAGCTCCTTTGTAGTTTTGAGCTGCAGATCCTGCATGAAAGATGAAGTAATGGTATGTTTCACTCGGCACAGACAAGAAAAACTGGAGGCTCAGCATGTTTTCTGTGCTTTTTTTTCTCCTCGTCTTTGTTGCAGCATGCAGGAAATTGCCAGGGCGGCAGGGACAATCCTCCCTTGTTTTAGATTTATGTCAGTCCGGAGACATCAGGTTTAGATTATGAAGTAGTCAGGGCTGACATATAATCCATGTACTGTATCTCCCATATTACAACCTGGATGAAGATTTCACTTTTCATCAGGAACTATGCTCATACATTTTTGCCATTATGATACAAATGTGCAATTCCTAAATCTCAGAGACATTTTTTATACATACATATTTCTTTACTCTTGGTAGTAGCTATTAGGTAACCTAGAGATAACATTTTGTACTCTTGACTCTGGTCATGTACTAATTCACATTTAGCTGCAGTCACGGTGCTTGAGTTAAGGCTTGGCTTTGTCGATAATAAAAAGTGACATGTTCAGCGCCCATCACAGCCTGCTCTATGAGGCTCTGACTGGAGGTGGGTCATCACTACCCACTAACAAAAGAGAATTGCTTTTGTGTTCATTCATAAGCCCCTTCTCATTTTAAAATTATACTTTCATTTCCAGAACTACAGCATTAAATATCTTTGCATTTCATAATTTATTTTATTATATTGCTCATTGCCTTGACACTTTATACAAAACTTTAAGGACATATAGCTGTTTAAATAGAGACAACTAAACAAACTAAGAGAATCTAAAAGCTAGTAACTCTTTTTGATTTCTCTTTCAGATGTAAGACAACTGCAGTGGGTTTTTTCGTGTTACATTAAGACCATGACGCAAAACTGTAAATTAGATTAAGCTTGTTATGTAGATGCTTGTGTAACTTAACTCAGCAGTGATGCACTTTTGTAGACCTCAGTATGTTGTGTAACACTACTGTTTTACAAACACTGTATACACTGCCTTAACAGTTCTTTTAGATTATATATCTAACTTAACATTGTTATGAACATCAAATTAACCCAAGCACAAGTCATGCAAATATTTCAAGTTCACTTGATAGATGACTGCTTTTATGATGTGAAGTTATTACCTGAACTGATAAATCGCATTAACTTCATTTGAATTATTTTCAACCTCTTCACAGAAATAGAAATATCTATTTTTACACCGCTGTCTGTATTATTCCCATCATGCACTACAGTTACAGTAATAGCTTCACCTTTAGTGTCATTGCTTCCACTGTCAGCCTTGGCTTACAGTTCCTCTCTCACGACTTGCCCTCGTGTACTAACCTTTGGCCCACTCCTCTAAAACAGCATGTAAAGTGATGCAATAAAAACTGTGAGGAAAACACAAACTGACTGCCACGCTTTAAGGTTTGTACTTCCAAAAGTAAATACCCATTATTCTGGTGGCGTTTTGATCACGAAGATCACTCAGTCACACTGAGGAGTCAGATTCAATTACGGCCAATAAATCTCCTGCTATGGATACACTAATTATGTGAGTGGAGAGAGGAGTAGAAGGAAGGGAGAGTTTGCCCGAAGGCTTCAGTGTAGTAAACGGACAATGAGCCATCACGTTATGTATCCCAACATCCTCTGTGATACTGCTGTGGCGACTGAAGGCGACTCTTTCCCCTTGAGTGGGTAAAACCTCACGATAAGAGATACTGACTGACTCTTTGAGGTCACGGCAGTGCTGCAGCACAGCATTCTTCGAGGAAATGTGCATTAGCTATGAATTACATTATAGAGGCTCAATCCACCACTCGTTGTGTGCACACATGTATTAACTTTTTAATCATAACCATTTTGTCCACGTCAGTGAATTATTTTGCATATTATAGAGTACATGTACAGTAGAGATGCACCGACACTGATGTTAGATACCAGCTAGGAAAGCAATGTTAATCTCAAGCCTGATGTTTCCTTACACATAAAAGAATGATCACAGTCTCTTCCACACAGTGAGGCATGCAGCTTATTAATGAAACACTGGTATCAGTTAGGTATTTGGTATTGGTTGGTCTCCAAAGGCCCAGGTATCTGTATCAGGACTGAAAAAGTCACATCGGTGCATCCCTAATGTACAGTGAAGTAAATTACCCAACACAGTGCCATTATTTTTGGTCAAATGAAAAGCCAACAGTGAAATATTATTGCTTATTATTCTCTTCCTGCTTCCTTTGTCAAATGAACACCAACTTTTCACACATTTCCAAGATTTTGTCTCCACTTTAATTATGAAGTAAAATCCCTTTTTTCCTTAACATTCAATTAATTTACCCTTTAATAATGATGCAGTTAAGGAATAGCAGGATTTTAATGGAGTAATTAATGGATACATTCATTTTTCAGTTAAATTGAATTAATTTTTTTAGTATTTTTAATCCTTAATAAACCATAAAATTGTGCACATAATCCATTAAAAATACCTTAATATGTTACAATCCTTTCCATTAATTATTTCCATGTAAAAGTAATTAAGCTACAAGGTAAGTGGAACTTGTAATGTTATTTGTGTGATGGACTCATGGGTTTAGGACTGTTTTTTTTTTGTTATGGGTCCCTGTGTTCACTCTGTTTATTCTGTTTATTCCCAGTTCATCTTTATAATTATTGAGATTATTATTCTGTCACAGACTGGCTCCGTGTTGCTTGGTTCCTTTTCTTCTTGTTATGTTAAGACTGGAAAGTGTTGACAACTGATTTGAGTTGTTTCTCTAAAAGACTATCACGATATTAAGTTGACTTTGTTAGTTATTATAAATTATTCAGAGGATTGTGCTTTGTTTGCTCTGTGTTTCCCTTTTATGTTTCTCCATGCCTTCCCGGCCGCCACACCTCTCCTGTATCAGTCTCATCGGCACGGCCCTGCCCTGCTCTCACTGTTTCCCCCAGCCAATCAGCTCCCTGTGTCTGTTGTCCTGTTTCGTCACCTCACCCCCCTCACCTGAGCTTCTCTGCCCATCTCCCCACCTGCACCTCATCTTCTTGTTAGTTCAGTTAGTGTTTCGTTTTCAGTTCAGTTTGCTCAGTTTGTCTTGTGCCTGTGTCACAGTTTCTTTAGATTTTCTTCAATAAATGTTCTGATTTACCCTTTGCCTGCTGTCTGTTGCATTTGGGTCCACCTGTTCTCCTCTTATTGTGACAACTTCTTACATTTTAAGGTGTTTTTACTCAAATGTGAGGTGCACATACCTGAATACTGCTTACAAAATAAATACCTTAATTATAATTTAGTTTCACCTAAAAGTGGTTCAGACCTTCATGTAAACTAAAATCCTAATAATACCAAATGATTTCCTAAAATAAAACGTCATATCATCTGATGTTGAATAAACCCTGCATATCAGCATGTTTGTAATGCAGCCTTTTGTTTGGTTTCAGCGCTGCTCTATGCGACCATCTTTGGAAATGTCACCACCATCTTCCAGCAGATGTACACCAACACAAACCGCTACCATGAGATGCTCAACAATGTGCGTGACTTCCTCAAGCTTTATCAGGTCCCCAAAGGTCTTAGTGAGAGGGTCATGGACTTCATCGTCTCCACCTGGGCCATGTCTAAGGGCATCGACACAGATAAGGTATTATTCTGATTGCAGTATTAGTAGTAACTTATCAAAATGTATCAGTCAGTGATACACTAACCAAATGTGTCTAATGATAGGAGCAATCCACTTAATATATCACTGCTGTTATATAATTTTGATATATACAGTTACATACAGAGGTTTGTAGTGCACATATGTGTTTTATGTGTAAAAGTCCAAAGTTGAACTGATTGAAGTCAGGACTGACAGCAGTGTCGCTGACTGTCAAAAAGTAAGAATGCTATCATAAAAATATGTGTTCACGTCTGACTGTACAGTAACGAGCCTCAAAGGTCACAACAGAAGACTGAATACACTCGATGACTTTTAAGGGTTCATTGAAATTTTGCTGAATATTGTGAAACTTTAGGGGTATTTTAGTGGTATTTCATGAAATACTGCCTGTGCAGTAGGAACTTAAATGGAAAATTCTTACTTTCGATGTCAAAAGTTCTCCTGTAAAGTATACTTGTTGCACAGTTAAACAATCAATTCAACTCATACAGTTGAGAAACTCACAGGAGACAGATGAATAATTTTTTTTTTTTTTAAATGGTCAGAATCAAAGCAGCGGAAGTTGAGACATCCTGACTGTAATAGTAGGAGTGAAGCTCAACAACTGGATCCTACAATTCCCATAATTCAACTCAGTAGTGCCTTTTGTTCAAACTTCCCTGTTAACTGTAAATGCCCATGCCCAAATTTTCCAAATTTTCCCAAAGTTTCTTTTATAAATGTGTCTCAATCATCAGGGTAAGTTAAGATATTATATGCATGTTTCCACAGACTGAGTTAAACTCTTGATGTAAACTGTGTAATAATGATGGAGTGCTCCTTTAATGCTGTAAAATCTCACCTCTCATCTCAATCTCATCTCCCTCTCTCTCTCTCTCTCTCTCTCTCTCTCTCTCTCTCTCTCTCACACAGGTTCTCTCAATTTGTCCTAAAGACATGCGAGCAGACATTTGCGTCCACCTGAACAGACAGGTGTTCAACGACCACCCAGCGTTTCGTCTGGCCAGTGACGGCTGCTTGCGCTCTCTAGCTGTGGAGTTTCAGACCACACACTGTGCACCTGGAGATTTAATCTTCCATATCGGTGAAAGTGTTGACACCCTCTGCTTTGTAGTCTCCGGTTCACTTGAAGTAATCCAAGATGATGAGGTCATTGCAATACTAGGTAATCCTACGCAATACTATGAAACAGACTGTGCCATGTTTTATCTAGGCCTGCTGGCACAGATAAAAATGGAGTAAAGGTTGTGTTGGTGCAGAGTTGCATTCATGATCAGGCCCTCAATATTTTCACCAGCCCATTTAAAAAGTCTTAAGATATATAGACTTATAGCTTAAAAAATGATTAAAAGACAGGTTCACAATTTTTCAAGTTTGTCTTGAAAGGCAAACTACAGTCAGGTGCCCAAATGAACACTGAAATAGTTTTCTTGACATAATCATTCCTAATGTTCATACTGGCCATTAGAGGATCCTTTCATTATGCACTTACAATTTAAGTGATGGGGGCTAAAATCCACAAGCCTCGTTCTCTGCAAAAATGTGTTTAAAAGTTTATCTGAAGCTAATGTGAGGCGTCAGTGGTCCAAATTTGTCAAATCAAGTAGATATCTTTGAGGTTTAATCTTTTTAGTGCCAAGGTCCCTCTTTTTCTTACTTACTTCCACCGCAGAACAAGGAGACATTATCTGAGGAAACACAAAGAGGGAATTTATTGTAAAAAGACTGTAAATGGGAGATATCCACTTTATATGATTATCTCAGACTGCTGATGCCTCATATAAGTTTCAGATAAACTTCAGATACAACTTTAATATGTAACTATTCTGCATTAAAATGTGTAAAAAACAAAACAAAAAAAACTAGAGCTATGTTATATATTTTGTTGAGCTGTGTAGTTACATTATCCCAACAGTTTTCAACAATTTTCAAACCTCAGCTGGCGGCCCCTCCTTGTGTCCTTTGCCAAACAGCATGGGCGAAACACTGATTTTTTTTACGTGAAACTGCTTTGTTCAGTGTTTTCACTTGTTTTAATCCCCATGTACGTTTGTCTTGGAGAGGAGGAGACCCCTGCAGATAATTCAGCTCCTGGTAAAATCTTCCTGAACAATGAACACTGAAGGAATCCTAACCAGGAGAAACTGACTGGAAAAGTGGTTGATTAACAATGAAGAAAACAACTCAGATGATCCCACGCTAATTCACAACGTCATCAAACTCGTCTTTTGTTATTGTTTTGATTGAGAGACGCCTAGTGGCAGGAAATACCAACTATGCGTTTAAATGCATTTTTGCACAAACCGGACAGACTGAGGATTTTGACCACTATCACTTACATTGTACACACATTTGGAGGGGACCCTTTCATAGCCAGTATAAACAGGAGGAATGATTACAGTGAGGAAAAACTCTTTCTGTGGTCAGATGGGCATCTGACACTTGTTTTAAATCAGACTTGAAAAACTGTCAACCTATCCTTATGATGATACTCACTACCAGTATATAGCCACTTTTATTCCTGTTATTGATTTGTCTTTCACAGAAACAGGTTTGTACAGTTTGCTAGTTTTCCACATGTTCTGATCTCCCCTTAAAAAACAAAATTGTACTTTTATCTGAGATGTGTATGTCTAAGATACTAATATCAATGTCTTGCACCATACAGGTAAAGGTGATGTGTTTGGAGACGTGTTCTGGAAAGAGACCACGCAGGCCCGTGCTTGTGCAAACGTCCGAGCTCTGACTTACTGCGATCTGCACGTCATCAGGAGAGAGGCTCTGATGAGGGTGCTGGAGTTTTACACATCATTCGCCAACTCATTTTCTCGCAACCTCATCCTCACCTGCAATCTACGAAAAAGGGTAAAAATGACTGACTCTCATAAAAGTACACCTGTTGTTTTTTTTTCTGTCTCTCATTTTCATATCTGATCCCAGTTAGACATTAGCGTGAAATGGAAAGCAAGGCAACTAAACAGTGTGGTTATTTCAGTCAGTGTGGAATAACTTGAGCTTAACAACCTTAAAGCTATTTAACAAAGGGGAACAACTGAATGTTGAGGATTTTTAAAAACATCATATTTTCACATAAATCACATACTTTTCACTCAATCATTACATATGTGAAAATTGCTGAAATGAATTGCACATGCACACTGTTTACAAAATGTCTAAATCAGAAGTTATTATTGAAACAAAGACTAATTAATATTTGATAGAGCTTCTCGAGGTTATAAATATGAATCCCACTAATGCACTGTATTGCTTTCCAGCCTTGAGATTAAGGTGCTCATATACAGTATCTATGTCATTTTATCCTATGGGATCAGCATTACATACGTAAGTAAATCTTAATGGATATTCCCTTTAAAGCCCCTCTGGTGGGTTTGTTGAGCTTTTTGTTCTGTAGTGGCCTATGTGAAATAATTCAGATGTGGATTTCAAACATGATATATGATACATGATTAAATATGCACTTATATGAAGTAAGTATAAACAGACTTACATTTACTTAATATGATTTCTTCATCAATTTTTTAAAAGTTAAAAACATGGCATCCTACAAAACAGTGTTTAGCAAAAGATGCTAATTCATAATAATGTTTTATTACATCTCTGACTTTTCTAGGTTGTGGTATTGCTCCATTATAAGAGGTCTTATGCAATCGTATTCACTGTATTCACACAGCGCTAAACCAGAACAGTTTCAAAGCAAATTGTGTCTATGTGTTGAAAGATTCATGGCTTTCACTTAAAATGTATTCAATGAAAAATAAAGCCATCTATTATTAATATGAGCAGCATTTAGAATTTCTTAATGCCTGCATCTCCACCTACTTTACCGTGAAGCAGGTTTGGACCTCACATGGCCACTGATTAGAGGTTGCTGCAATATGGACGGTTATATTGGATGTTGTGTTTCCCTTTAGAGGTTGCTGCAATATGGACGGTCATATTGGATGTTGTGTTTCCCTTTAGAAGTTGCTGCAATATGGACGGTCATATTGGATGTTGTGTTTCCCTTTAGAGGTTGCTGCAATACGGACGGTCATATTGGATGTTGTGTTTCCCTTTAGAGGTTGCTGCAATATGGACGGTCATATTGGATGTTGTGTTTCCCTTTATGTTTTGCCTATTTGCCTATGATAAAATATATATTCATAGGAGATTTTGTTTTCATAGAGCAGAGATTTGATTATTTTCTTCCTGGTTTCAGCGTGTGTTTGCCTTGTGCAGCTTATGTGATTACATGCATTTCCTCTTGACCATAAAAGTACCCTAAAGCTTGAGGTGGTGTCTGAGAACAAGGTAAGACAAGATGATAAAAGCCATTCGGTTAGAGATAAGTAAAGCCTTGAAAAAACTTTGGCTGAAACTTAAATCTCCACTGGTTTTTAAAGACTCTTTATATGTGGGATTTAATTTAATGCTTTGTAGTTTTGAGAAGAAAATCCTCACAGTTGCTATGAAGGTTCACCATAAATTTGGGGTGTGTATGCTTTAATATTATTTATTATTATAATACTTTGGTGAAAATGTTAATATTTGCAGTGGCTCACGCCGCAGGTTAATTCATTGATAGATACTGCCAGAATTTCTTCAACAACATAGAATGTACAACCCAGTGAAATATGTAAGTGAGATGCTCAGAACTTTTTCCCTTCTTTGTCCTCAGAGGGGATTCAGAAACTCTCCGGGCCTGGATATTGCTCCATTATTGCATTATTGCTCCATTAACAGTTTCCCTTGTGCATTGCTGCTCTCAAGTCTTTAATATTTCAGCATTCATAGCAGCTCCAGATGGCTATCCTTGCTTTAAAGCTGCATTATATATTTACATTCTATTTCATTGAAGTGGAGCACAATGTGGAGTAAGTGTTGCCCTGCTATAGTAATTTAAATGTTGCTTGAGAGAGTATGTCTCCCACATTGCTGTCCTCATGCAAATATCATCCCTCTTGCAGATAGTCTTCAGAAAGATTGCTGACATCAAGAAGGAGCAGGAGCACCAGAGGAACCAGGTGACTCTCTCCATTCCTGATGACCACCCAGTTCGCAAGCTGTTCCAAAGGTTCAGGCAGCAGAGAGACGGTCAAACACCAGAAGAGTCTCAGGTTTATTTTGATCAAAACTTTGTGCAGGTGGAGCCGCAGCACCACCAACACACAGACTTAAAGTCTTACACACAGTGTCAGCTTGTATCTCCTCAGCAGCAGGAATACATCTCCACGGTGCAGAATAGTGCACCGTGCACAGGAGGGGGAGGTGCAGCCAGTGAAGGTAGCATAGCCGCTCCTCCACAGGGTTCACAAGCTTTGGTCCACACTAAGATGTCACAAGAGGTTGGGGAGTCTAGATCAAGGCCTTGTGGAGAGAATCAGCTGTGTCTGACAGTCAACAGCACTGTACAGAGAAGTGGTGCAGGTGGAGAGGGAGCTGGAGGCGGTGCTACCAGCCGAGGAGGTGCTCGAGGTTGGGGAAAGTTTAAAAAAGCCACTTGTGCTGCACCACCGCCTCCTGTTGTTGAACATGAGAAGCAGCCACAGAAGCCGGAGGACTGGCCTAAAGGATCCCAGTCCTCAGAACAGTTAGCAGCTGCCAACAAGAACCAGGACTCAGAAGAGAGTGGAGAGGTGGGGAGCTCAGAGGGCAGCAAGGGTGCAGGAGAAGCAGGTGAAGAAACAAGCCTGCACAAAACAGACTCCTGCGACAGTGGAATTACAAAGAGTGACCTGCGTATCGACCGAGCCGGAGATTCAAGAAGCTCCTTTGAGCGAAGCCCGATGGAAAAAAGCCCGATGGAGAGAAATCCATTCGAGCACAGTCTTGGGGTTGACAGCGAGGTCTCCTTCAAACACACCCTTGTGCAGCCGGTGTCGGAGCAAGCTCTCCTTCAAGCAACGTTGCATGAAGCCAAACTAGAGCTGAAGGCGGACATTCAGATAGTGAGCGGACGACTGTCGGTCCTTGAGTCTCATGTGAGCGAGATCCTCCGGTTGCTGTCATTAAAAAGAAGACTCTCACTGCCACCAACTTCGTCCCCAAAGGCAAGAGTCAAAAGTGACACCTCAGTCACTGCCTCAGCTGTCTCACCAAAACCAGATGATGGTCCATTTTGATTTCATTCACTGATTAAAAAAAGACAGTTTGCATGTCCTGCTGGACTCTGGCCTGCCAAAGAAATGTCTTGCATTAAAGGGCAGTGTGTAGGATTTAGTGGCATCTATCAGAACAGACTTGGTTGAAATTTAATATAATATTCATAAGTATATTTTAATTGGTAATCACCTGAAAATGAGAACCATTGTGTTTTTGTTACCCTAGAATGAGCCCTATATATCTGCATTGGGAGCGGGTCCTTTTCCTCGGAGGTCACCATGTTGTACCTCAATGTTTCTACAGTAGCCCAGAAGGGACAAACCAAACACTGGCTCTAGAGAGGGATTTCTTTTGCAAGCTTTGCAGCCGTGTAGGTTCTCCTACGAGCTTAGATGGGGAGGGTAAGGGGTACTCCCCAGTAAATCCTACACACTGGTCCTTTATCAACTTGGCTGCATGTTGAAATCCCTTTCATTATAGCACTACAAAAACCCAGGGATTTTTCTGATAGTCTTAAATTTATGAGGCACTTTTACATTGAAGAATGCCAAGAAAGAACGGGAACTATTACTGAACCATTAAAGTAATTATTGTAAGGAAATTTTATGTATGTCATGTTTGATACAGTGAAAATACAGAAGAGCTGAGGTCCATTTTTGTATACTTTTTGAGCTCAAGTCTCTTTGGACAATCTGTCTTTATGCCAGTTTACAGTTTTAATGGTTAAGCATGTAGGTCACCTGCAATAACTATATTCTCATCCATTTATCCTAGACAAAGCAGGAGCAGCTCAGACTATTTTGGACACATTGTAACTATGGGATGTTTCTACATGCACTCTTTGTATTTTAAACTATCTCTCTGTATAATTTTAGACTCTGCATTTTCTCATTTATTGTCCCCCCTCACTGAAGTAATAAACCTTCAGGTAATTAAATGTGTGCCTTACATTATAAAAGCCTCATTCTGAGTTGTTTTGATGAGGTGGCATCAACTCTTTATGCTTGTTAAACTGATGTTTTATAATGTAAATCTTAAACCTGTTGGTGTTTTACACCCCTTTCCAAATCACTTATTCACTGTGAAAATAACAGGAGCTGATGATTATAAAAAATCTCATCATTGCACTTCACTATGCATCCCCTTTATGAGCTGGTTAAACTGTTTGTTCCCATGTGCATGTAAAATAAGTATATGAATGCAATAATGGCAGTTTAATTATATTTTATTATGTTATTTATCAGCAACATTCTTTATTTCATCACATCAGCATTTCCCTTTAACAATATATGACTATTTTAACCTCAGCTTTTTACAACTGAACACTATTTCAATGCAGACAATTTTTTTTGTGTGACTTCTTGCTCAGGTATATTTTGTTCTAATATTGAATTTCAGCACATGTGATTCTATATTTGTCTACTGTGAGATTAAAAAAGTAATGCATATCAGGTTCATATCAGGTTCATAATAGATAGCTTACTGCACATTGCTATGCAAATCTGAACAAACTTGCACTCTATGATACAAATATTTCTCTTTTATTATATTGTGTGGTTGAAGATGATGAACAAACAGTATAGGGACAGTTTTGGTTGATTATGTTGTTTCTCAGTTTTTCTGTATGGCTGAAAATCACTTCTGTATGAACTGTAAGGACGTAAGCATGTGACTCTTAGCTGATTCAGTGCATCTATTTTATACAGGTGTATAAATGAACTTGCATGCATCCAGGGAACCTGTCAACAGTGAGATGAATAATGAAAAATTATGCCTGCTCAAATCTGTTATTTGGTCTCCTCTGTTATGCAACACAAAGTCAGTTTTTATGTAAATCAGCAGGAAGATTTATGTTCTCAAGACTAAAAAGACAAAATAATATTAACTTGGAGTGGCTTTGTTGGGATCAGGTAAAATTGTGGAGCTGCCTCAGTGAAGGGAAGGCGTCTAATGTACTGACAAAATTGGATTTAAAGCAAATAAAGTAGAATTACCAATACAAATAAGTAAGTCAGAAGCCATAGTTTTCATAACAAAATTAAAGATGTATGCATTATGGTATAAAGATACTAAAGGAAGGTGCTTTCCCACCCCTTTAGAAAAAAAAATCGGATCCAGCAAGATATTAGAGAGGGAAGGTCAGTGAGAAAAAGAAGGAAAGAATTAGCAGGATTAGACTAGGACACACTAAATGATCTCTACACCTCATTGAACAGCATTCAAGCAGAAAATGTGATGCAATCAAATGGAGACTGTGGATCATGTTATTCTCCTGTCCTAAATATGCAAATGAAGACGGACAGTTATTAATGCATAAACTGGGGCGTAAAGAGATTGAAGACATTGCCATCATAAAAAAAAAGTCCTCGCAAATAGCTCTGGAAATGTGGTTTCAAAGCATGTCTTAATTCATCTACGAAACAGGACTGGTAAAAAGGGATTTAAAAACAACTCAACACAGACACATGGTGGCGATAATGCTCTTCAGGTTGCAATTCAGCATTAAAGAAGAAGACGAGGAAGCAGAAGAAGAGTCCCAAGTTTAAACTCTAAACTTGCAGGTAATTCAGCACTTTTTCGAGTTGTTTTCGAGCTTTTAAAAAAAAAGGAGAGTGAATGAAGACAGTTAAAGAGGTGTCGGGTCCGTTTTTCATGAATATTCATTTATTCATTTAATCGTAGCTCATATGTGAGCCTGAAGCTAACAGACAGCCATGAAACTCAGTGAATGGGAGAAGAAAAATAGATAAATGGAAGATTTACTTAGAAGCATCAGTAATATATAATCTAGATACAATTGGAGCATTTCAATTTGTTTTCTTTGGAGGAGAATAATCACATGAATAAATAATCACCTCACTTTTTTTTCTTCACTTTTTGCATAATATTAAATGAGCTTCAATTGGCTCAACTCACAGTACTTTCTCTTTATGTTGCTAAAACCTTCACATAACATTTGTGTGATGACCTGCCTCGAGCAGCATGAAGTCTGTACGATGACAACTAGAATCTACTAGAAGTCTCCAAAAACATTTACCATTATTTACAAATAATAAACCCAGTTCACTCCTGCAGTGCCTGGTTCAATTTAAGAAATCCCCTCATGTCAAGGTACAAAAGTGCACAGACACCAACATCTTAGAGCGGCTTTAAAATCAGTATAAAACTAGTGTCTGCCTTTTATAGCTTATTGCATGAAGATTTATACACATTTTCTCAAAGCCTTCCTTATATTGATTGTAATGTTTGGTCTATTTTTGTTTCATTCTTAACAGGGAGACAGACGTATATCATTTCTCAGACCAATATTATTTAGCGTTGGGTAACTCGAAATATTTTTAATAATAGTGCAGATACAAAAGTTTAGGAACCAAAATCAGCATTTCTTTCTGAATGAAAACCAGATTTTCTACAGTTCTCTTTATAATGTTGTAAATGAAGCGGCATTTCTCAAAGGTTAAATGCAGCTGTGCAAAAACTTTGCATCAATAAAACTGTCTAAAATTAGCAAAAATGTTAATTTAAATAAGAGCTATCTGATCAAAGATTTGGTAAATAAGATGACAGATCTGACCAGACATTTAATGCCACTTTTCTGTATTATGGACACATCTCTGAAGGTACCAGAAAACTATTGAGGTTCACTACTAAGCCCTGATATTATATATTGTTTAATCTCCAATTGTCTTATATTGAATAACCAAATGTATTTTTTTGCTGAACTGTGTTAAATTTTCTCAAAGCAGTGTTTTTATTTTTCAATTAGCATAAAGATGGAAATGCAGCTTCCCCCCCACGAAGGAGATGAGCTCTCTGTGGTTGACATGCACACAGGTGGAGAGCCTTTACGGATCATCGTCAGTGGATACCCAGAGGTCAAAGGTGACAGTGTGTTATCCAGGCGGCGTTATGTCCGGGAACATCTGGATCACCTCAGGAGGGTGCTGATGTTCGAGCCACGGGGACACTATGACATGTATGGCGCCCTCATTGTGGATAGTGAGATACCTGAGGCTGATCTGGGGGTGCTCTTCATGCACAATGAGGGGTACAGCACCATGTGCGGACACGCCGTTATCGCACTCGGGCGCTTCGCCGTGGACTACAAACTGGTGAAGGAACCACAGTCACCAGAGACACAGGTGAACATCCACTGTCCTTGTGGTCTGGTGAAGGCTTTTGTTGAGTATTCAAACGGTAAAACAGGAGGAGTGAGGTTTCTCAGTGTGCCAGCGTTCGCATTTGCTACAGGTGAGCTGCTCATCTTGATTCTCTTCTGCTTTCAGATGTTGAATTTAATTCACCAAACTAACATGACTAATATTTTGCTCCAGATGTGACGGTGACAGTGGAAGGGTTTGGTGACGTTATGGTTGACATCAGCTACGGAGGAGCCTTCTACGCCTTTGTAGACGCACAGAGGTTTGGTCTGGATGTGACCAAGTCCAGGACTCGAGATCTGGTAGATGCAGCCACAGCAGTGACTAAAGCTGTCAAATCTCAGGTAAGGAAGCCCTTATTATCCAATTGACAGGTGATAAGAAGAAACTGAATGACTTCACACAGTATTCACAGTACAGATATAGAAAAACTGTGACGCAGTCATCTCAGGATTTTGTCTGTAGCTGTGAACAAAACCAAATATGTTTGTTTGACATTCGTGCCTCTTTTTTTTCCCTTTTTCCATTATTATCTCCCAGGTGAAGTTGCACCATCCAACCAGTGATGATCTGGCCTTCCTCTATGGCACCATTCTCACAGACGGCAAAGATGATTATTCCTCTGAACCCACCGCCAACATCTGTGTGTTTGCAGAAGCTCAGGTATTTTACGGACTGTGCTCCGTCTTTAAAAAGAGTTATCTGAAGGAGGAGGGAAGCATTTGTCAATTGAATATTTTCTGCACAAGTTCGATTGCCAGTAGAGAGTTAAAATACTGAAGAAATTCAGCAAAAAGCAGCAGCAGCACCACATGTTGCCTGGTTTATCTAAGGTTTAACTAGTAAAAGAGCGTCAAACACGTTGATGATGTTTAAACATTTTGTTGTCAGGTGGACCGAAGCCCCACCGGGTCTGGTGTTACAGCCCGGGTGGCTCTTCAGTATCACAAAGGTCTCATCCAGCTGGACCAGATCAGGACGTTTCAAAGCGGAGCCACTGGATCTCAGTTCACGGGGAAAGCTGTGGAGGTATCAGCACTTTATTTTTCCTTCAGTGTCATCAAGGATGCCGCTCAGATTTACTGTTAACACATCCAGATTCAGACCATAATTTGGACCTCTTGTACTGATAAGATGGCAACAGTCGAAAGGTTTCTGGCTTGACTGTCATAGTGAAAAACGTGTCATTATCCAAAGGTCAGGAGCAGTTACAGATAACTTTACTCTGTTCATCTCCTCAGGTGGAGTCAGTCACTGCTGAGTTCAACAGATAAGATCCTGTGAAGAATTTGTCCTGAAGCACAGCAGAAAAACTGTTATCAAGAGCACTGAACAGATTTTTTTTTTTTTAAATTTACTGAATATTAATATTTGGAAGATGTTGAATGGGAAATCCCTATCCCCTTTGTGCTATTCCAGTTTTTTGGAGGGAATTCACAACTGCAAACTCTCAAATCACGCTGTCTTAAGTCAGATCATTAAGATGGGTCCGTTGACATTGAATCAGACAATTTTTTAAATGATATTTAATCTAAAAGGAGCTCTCAGAGTGAACTAGTTGTAATTTCTAATTTAATTGAAATTTTCCTTCATCTAAGCAATCTTTATATTTTGATAGCACTGATTTTGCAAAACCAGAAGCATCATTCAAAAGAAGAGAAGCTCACACTGGGAATTAATATGATTCTTGCATTTCTTTTGACCATGGACCACCCTTTTTTAACTTGACCCTTCTTAGCCTCCTAGTTGTATTTGCTGTGTAGATTTATCTCATTGCACTTACTTTTATGTACGTTGCTAAACTTTATATTTGTGAACCAACTTCATACACAACAAATCTGATTTCACTGAGCTGAGTGGTTCACCTGTGACTTCCAAACCAGAATACGCACATGAACTTTACTCCGAGGACACTTCTGTTCACTGATGATTGTTTTTGTGTGTATATTCAGGAGACAAAGTGTGGAGACTTCAAAGCAGTGGTGGTGGAGGTCGCTGGCAGAGCGTTTTACACCGGAGTCTCACGCTTTGTTCAGGAGCCGGAGGATAAACTGACACATGGGTTTCTACTGAAGTGAGCCTCAGTTACAGCTTCTGTTTTTTTAAAACATGGTTATACATGATCAAAGATACTTTACGGTTTATAGAATGATTTTATAGCTTAACAAGACTGAGTCTTCAGTCTTGTCAATGGCAAAGATGCTCACAATGGCAATACTAACATGGTTTAGCAGATATAATGTGTAACGTGTTAGCACTAAACCAATGGGCATGATGGGAATATCACAAAACTACAAAACACTATCATTAAAAACAATGAAACAAATCCAGATGAATAAAAATATTCTATATACTGTATTGTGACATTTCATTGTGACAATAAATAAGTTACTTACCTTTGGAGCAGTGTATGACTGTCTAAATATAGTTACTCACCAGATTAGCTTTTATCTAGAATTTCAAATACATGTATTCAATCACATTTTAGGATTTGCTGACGTGTTTTGTTTCTGTCTCGTCTTCCAATAAAGGAGTTGATTGGTTCAAGCCTGAGCTTGCAGTTTAAAGGCCAGCTTCCCTCAGCTCTACTCTCTCCACTTCCAACATGTTTCTGTGTGAAATGTTGTATAAAGATTTGCCAAATTGATATAATAACCCAGGTTTAGGAGGGGTGGTTAGCATTTTTTTTTTAAAATCCTTTTGTTCTCCTGTTTTTGTAGAGTTTTAGATTGTACAGCTTTGGTTCCCTTTCGTTTGTTTTACTGTTAACCCACCCTGAAGATAAAAGATTATAAAATAAACCTCTAAAGGGCTGCAAATCCTCTGTTGCTGCTGTTGGTTGGGAGCTGGGAAGAGGGGAGACTCTTCCTTCATGTTGTGCCAGGGTTTCCTCTAGACCCGGTTGTAACAGCAAGTTTTGGTTGACTGAGACCACACACTGGAGTCCTCTTCAGTAGCACTTACACACCACTAGGAGGAGCTATGACTCTAATTTCTATCAAAGCCTGTAATTTTTTTACTTTACTCTTTTCTTCTTTCTCTCAGTGGTAATAATTTTATGTATTTTATTCAAAGTAAATAAGCTACAGAAGAAAAGAGTAATAACTAAATACAACAAAACAAAACGTTTTCTCCCATTTATTTTCCTCAGGTCATCATACAATGGAAGGCAATATTTAAATTATAAAAGTCCAATGGAGGTACAGTATCAGACACTGGATGGATTTACACAGTTGAGGGGAAAAATTAAAATCAAAGGTGTCTCATCCACATCTGATGTTTTCTACAAGAATGAAAATATCACATGTGGATCAAAAAGAGTTAAAATCAGAGTTTTTGTTTTGTGTTTTGCAGTGTAAATCCAGCCAGTGTGCAGGAAACATGTAATCTATTCAGTAAAAACTTAAAACAGGGCACTCCCATCAGAGAGGGAACAAGTGTATTGCATTGATTGGGTATTGGGGTTTTAATGGCATTTAGCATAGTAATTATGACTTTATATGTGCATGTGTAACAAGCACGCAACCTTATATATAGATATATGTAATCTATGACACGAGTGTCCACACTTGTTGAGAAATTGCAGATTAGGCCCAGGCCTGGAGAGTACCCACTCAACAATTAAAATCAACAGAGTTAAGGCCAGCTCTTAACAGGAAAATAAAACATACAGTGATCAGATATATAAATGCTGCATGTCAATAATGTTGAATAGAAAAAACAAAATGCTTTCTCAGCTGTGTCGCTCACAGTTAAAACCACTTTTATCTGGTAATGCAGTCTCTCAGTCCTGGGATAGTTCTGACTGCGAGCGAACAGCAGTATAAAGATGAAGTTCAGATTCAGTCTTTCTCTCAAAAATGATCACTTGGACAATTCAGGCATGTGAAAGCAGCCCCTCTCAATCTATGAAATCAATCCGTACAAAATGGCCCCTTGTTTTTTTAATGGAATCATCTGTTTAGATCGAGCATCAAGCCCGGAAGAAGTCTACTGGCTGCACATTTCACTCTGTGCATAGATTCTGACATACAAAAAAATGCACAGAAGGGATCCTATCAAACTGAGCATCTCTTACACCTGTAAGGGAACTCCTTTCAGCGGGAAAAACATCCTCCTCCTCCTCCTCCTGCACGACGACGTCTTTAAAACATTAATTTTGACCAAACTGTTTCTCCAGCAGGAATTATCAGATTTGGCTCTGAACATATTTTGGCTTCTGCTCCGTTTAACATCAAAAACTCAGAGGATGGAAAGTCTTAACATGTTGTGCTGTGTGTGTGTGTGGCTCCATGGCGATGGTGCGAAGCCATGGTTTATCAAGCCGTGCTGGCTGGGAATGGAGGAGGGTGCTGAGGAATGTGAGTGTCAGTTCGACCCAGAAAAAACTAATGAGCAGGAGGGGCGAGGGCAGCTGAACTGGAGAAACAAGGATGATGACCTCAACCACCGCCTAGAAGTTGAGCTTTGTGACCGGTCGCTCTCTGCTGGAGTCCGTCGTCTGACTGTTGATGCGCTTGCGGTTGCGCTTCATCTTGGACAAGTCCTTGTCGAAGACCTCGCCTGATCGCAGCGCTGACACCAAGTCGTCAAACTCGCCGCCGTCGTCTTCCCCGTTTGCCTTTGCTTTCCGAGCCTTTCGCTCTTTCTCCCTCTGTTCTTTAAGCTGGTGACACAGGAATAAAGACTGTTGTATGAACAGAAACAACAACTTTGAATTTATTAACCTTTACAGTAAAGCGAGACTATGTCATAACGACCATGGAGTTGATATTACACTATTACATTTCACCACATTCTCCGTTGGTTTAAAGACAACCACAGTGGAGGGCTAGAGTGTCAGCTATGAACCGTAATGTCCCTGGCATACTGTTGTAAAATGGATCTCAATATATGATATGAGATATATATAATATGCACATTGGTGCGATGAACTTGTCAACAAACATGGAACCACACAGATCATAGGAAGGATCACCTTTTTGGAGGCTTGCTAGCTACCGCTATTTTTATGTGCAGCTTAAGATAGAAGGAAGAGGTGGAGTGAGGTGACCTTTTAACTTGCTGGATGGATATTTCTCTTAGTCAGTTAACATCCATCTGAAATCTGATCACAGTGTATTAAACCTTCATTAAACATAATCCTAACCTTCTAGGATATTTAGACACAGATCACATGTTAATACCAGGCGTAAATCAGGTGATAAATTTAGCAAGAGCAATATTGATCTAAAGTTTGCTGACTAAAACTAGCTAGCATTAGCTAACATATATCATACAGGACAACTACAGGCCAAATAAGGCTGTAACAGCTAAATGCCACTTTATTGAATGATCCAAGGTGGGTTGTATTGGTTATGAATTCAACTTTTAACTTGTCCAAAAGTCATACAGTCTCCCGCATGAATCCAGATTCCAGAGGTCAAATAAGTCTTTTATAATGATTGTTTTTTTCTGTCAATGATCCTGTGAAAACGACAGCATACCTGAGTTTCCATTTTGGCCCTGCGCTCCTCCTCTTCTTTGCGTTTCCGCATGTTCTCGTTCTCCTGCTGAGCCTCGGTGAACGACTGCAGGAACTGATCAAAGATGCCAAAGAACTCATCTGGCTGCATCTTGCTGGCATCCTCGCCGAAGAGTTTTACTGCCCTCAGGAACTGTGGGACAAGAGAGAAGGGTGCACACAGGATTAGATTTACAGCAGGACACAGTAGAAGAGTGTTTTATCCGTCTTTGACTGTTTTACAGGGGACTCATTAGGTCTCAGCTCTTTGAAATCAGAGCAGGGTACCAGAAGTCGGGCTTTGAAGGCCATGTTAACCCGGATTTGACCGACTACTGATTACAGCTGAGGCCGGAGACTGGAGCCAGGGTCCAAATTAAGGCAACGTGTTTGTTGGGTTAAAAGGAGAACATCCAGATGTGAGATCATGTTGAGAACATATAGCTTCAAAGATGTGTATGTTACAAGCAGCTCGGTCTGTGGCATGCAAACTATCAGGAGGTGAAAAATATTTATCAGTTAAACGAATGCTTCATTTATGTTTTGCTGCATGTGTGTGGAATTGTTTGTGATGATATTGGATTTCCTTCGTCGCATCTAGATTCAAGTGACAATATGATTTCTGCATGTGACAAAAATGCAAAACCCACTTTTATGTGAATTTTTTCCAGAAGCAAAGAGCTGTTTTAAAGGGTCAGCAGGTTCTCTGGTTCCCAATCTTGAGTACAGAGGACCACTGTAAACATTCAAATATTTAACTGTGGGACACCGTAAATGATTCACAGAAACTAATGGTTGCCACGTGACAAGTTGAGCACTCAGGTCAATGTAACACACACTGGGTGGGGCGGGGGGGGGCATGCTCAAGATAAAAAACTCTTCCTGTCTTGCACCATTAAATGTGGACACACACATAAATCTAACATCGGGGTGTCGAGCACTCTCCTAAATAGGTGAACATGCTCAGGTTTCTAGTTGTAACGGTTTAATGGAGCTCATTTCTTATAAAATGACAATCTGCAGAATCCAGGTTTGTTTCTTCTTGTGCATCACAATTGTGTTAAAACAATATCCGACCTTCGGGCTCTGTTCTTGGTTTCACTCTTATTGCGCACATAACCCCGAGCAGGCTGACCCATAAAGTGCCAGTGGTGCTGTAGCAGGAAGCTGAAACACTTCACTCCTGCTGTGAGCTTTCCTAGAAAGGTGACTGATGAGGTCAGTACGGCATGTAGAAACAGCTGCCCTTAGAGGAAATGGGATGCAAGCTTTCAGCGTCTGTATCTACACGTGTCAGTGGTTTTGTCTGGTCTGCAAAAACAAATAGTACAGTCACACAGGGACTTACCAGTTCTTTGGCCTCAGTCAAAGAGTCCTCCACATCGGAGAAGCTGAAGCTGGCCACAGTGATGAACTGACTCACTACGGACACAAACTTGTCGCCCAGCTCTTGCGGTCGCTTCTTCTGGTATTCGAGCTCCTGAGAGTAAAGAGGACACAGGAAGAGAAACACGCAGTCATGTAATGAACATTTTATAACTACATGACCAATACTAAAACATTATTTCGTAAATCAGTGTGACTCACATTCTCAACACTTTTCAGTCCACTTCGCAGGTTGCCGATATCTTTTTCCAGCTCAGTCATGCTGTGAGAAAATACAGAAAGCTGATGGTTAATAACAGAATGGAAGGATAATGTGTTTATCTTTTTCGAGCAGTTCAACTGAGATTTTCTTCTCAGATTGTGTAATTTGAATAGTTTTTAGAGGCATGAAGAGGTACAGCTATCCCCTGGTCCATTTAGAAGCAAAGATTAGATAAACGACTGAAAGAGTAAACATAACTTACAGAGCCGAATGTTTATTTTCTTATTTCCAATCTTGTTTATCATCTTACATCCCCTCAATTTAATCCTGGTGCTGACCACCAGATTGTAAACCACTTCTCTAAAAGGCTCCACCTACTTGACTTTGGCTGCCTCTGGGATACTCTGCAGGTCTCCCTGGAACATCAGGACTTTGGGGTATTTCTTTTCAAGGATGGTGATCAGGTAGTGCAGGAGAGTGATGTTTCTGCAAACACACAGACGAACAACCAACCATCAACGCAGTTAATGTGTCAAATGTGAAATATATTGCTTTTATGATGGAGGTTGAGATATGAATAACAATGTGGAGCTTCACTGATATCACATTCCCAGATCCACATGTGAAGTTTATATATTTCATGCAATTTTAGCAAAGTTTGGATGGATGAATTGATATAGTGCTCTCACTTGTCGATACTGGATTTGGTGTCAGCGATCTTGTTGAGTGAAGACACTTTGAAGCCGTAAGCATTCCCCCTCTGACCCTTGTTCATGTAGTTTCCCAAGGCTAGCACCACCTCCAACAGCTGCTTCAGGTTTCTGCTGTGTAAAACCTCCTTAGACGCCTTTGTCAGAGCTGAGAAAACAAAGAAAAGTCAAGTTTGTAGTGGATCCAAGGTACCTGAGTGATTTATGTTCAGTCTTTCAAAACATCTGCCTGAGCAGCTGCCACATTTCTTCTTCAGTAAATATCAAAAGCATAAAAACATGAAACATAAGGATTTTAGAGGATATCATTATGGCCGTACAGATGATTTAAAAGAAATAGTTTCCTCACTTAAAATATATAGATAGATATATAGATAGATATTTTTCTTGTCACTTATCAAAAATGTATTGAATTGTAAAATGTATTGTAAAATGTATTCAGGTTACTATCACTTTTCCCACCTTCAACTTTGGGTTTGAGCTCCGCTATCCTCTCTGCAAACTTCTTTTTGATGTATAAAGACTGCAGTCTCTGCTGGTAGTGGTTTATTCTGGACAGGGAATGGAAAACGCATGTCAGAGAACAAACAGAAATAGACAAAAATATTAAATTATAAACCGGGAAATCCACAAATATAGACAAAAGTGCCACAAACACGGACATTGTGCTTGAACAAAATAAAGCAAGCCGCCTGTGTGCTCGCTAAATGGCATGTACAGTACAACGCTTTGGTTGTGGTAACAAAGCTTATTTTTGGCATTATTTTTTTTTTAAATTTCAGCTTATAAACCACCAACTCTGCAGCTAATGAATACCACAGTGCCATCTGTCCTCCAGCCCAATCTCTATTTTGAGTACATTTTTCATCTAAAATGAGAAAAATTGTCAAACTGCAGTCAATTATTAACGGATTTCTATCTGTCTGTTCTTTGCTTTGTTGGTTTTGCTGTGTTTCAGCATTAAAGCAGTTAGTGGCCGAGTTGTGACATGTTTCCTTTGTTCCTTTTTATCCTACATGATATTCTTTACAAAACTGCAACGTAAATACTGTTATTACATTACTGACTCTATTTATTCACCAACACAATTCAGAAATAGTGGTTCACAGAGACCCATTGTTCGCCGCTAAGTAGAAACCCACAAGTCATTTCATTTATCAGCACTGAGGAAGAAGAAACAATGGCTATTGTTTGTCACAGGCCTGATCTGCAGAGTGCTGCTCTGTCATATCTGAGATTAGTAGCTGTTGAACAGTGAATTACAAAGAAAACACTAAATGATTGAAGTACCTGCTCATCTCATAGAGGAAGCGGTCGGGTTTTGCCATTCGGTCGAGCTCATGTTTGTGCTCCTCCAGCAGGTCGACGTCGCTCTTTTCTGGAACAAACTTCAGCAACTGATAGAGAAGAAACACGGAGTCATTCAGCTGTATTTGTTAGTGTCCACTGGTGGGTGAAAATGCTACTGCATCTCACTGACACTTATCACTGCGAAGAAACCAGGAATTTTACATGAGAGAATGGAGTTTTCTTAACATGTTAAAAAGTTGGTTGTAATGTGCAACCTCACCACCAGATGCCACTCAATCCTACAGACTGGTCCTTTAATTTGCAACTTTTCTACATGTAGCCAAAAAGCAAAGCTAAATGCAATTTTCCTCCAAAATAATTCACCCTGAATCAAGTTAAGTGTAAGAGGGGAATCAGATCACTTCCAATTAAAACACTTTTTAAAGAGAAAAAAACCTGACGTACCTGCTCCAGCATATCTTTGGGAAGGTCCTCTTGTTCGTCCATGGTTAGAATGGCTCTCTTCATCTCCTCATTTGAAAGCTTCAGGCTGCAGCACACAACAGATAAGTTCATCATAACTTGTCTTGTATCAGTATTTTTATTTTCAAATTGATTATGCTGTAAAAAAACATACCGCGACAGAAGGATGTTGCAGTTCTGTGCTCGGCGACCGTCGATAACTGACAGCTCCTTGACTTTTTTGGAGCTCAGTGTGTCGTCCTCTGCCTCTTTCTGTGAGATGCAGCGTGGAAAAAAGATAGATGTTAGGAGTGAAATGGGTGATTTGTTTTAACACTTTTGTTGCAGATGGTCACCCATAAACACACAACAGTGAAGACTGACTGACACATTACATCCCAAACAAGAGCTGAAAATACAGTTCAAAGGCTCAGATCAGGGTCACATAGCAGGGTCGACACATGAAACGAACAAAGACAAGTGGAAAAGTCTCAAAGGTTGTTAATATTATGTTGTACACAAATGAACTAAGAACACGTAGCTGAAGGTACAACAAGACGTCGAGTGTAACATTCACAAGGAGGGAAAAAGTTAAAACTACTGTACGGTAAGTGCACTCACCTGTTTGCTGTTATTGATCATAAAGAAGTCCTAAAACGCAGGCAAGAAGCAGGGAAGATGTAAGCATTCATTAGAATAAGTAAAGCAGTTATGTGATTTGCAGCCCATAAAACAAACAGTGAATGAATCAAAGCTCAGTCGGGACTCAGACGTCAATCATCAGTGATGAAGTGAGCAGCAGTGAGACATGAGTGGTTGTTGAGCGGCGTGGTTGAGTGCGTGCTGGTTGATTGTTGCGTGCGTATAGATAACATGCTGCATATTTAAGAAACTGGTCTGTTGTCTCTACTTTTAAATTTGTCTTTTTTTTTTTAATTTTTAAAGGAAGTAATCAGGACTACAGAATACAAACAATTACCACAGATTTTTTAAAAATGTGGATGACATGATAAAAGTTAAAAACTAATTTTGAACCGTTTGAAGTATCATCATATGTGTAGCATGTGCTAAAGCTTGTGTTTGAGAACTGATAACAATTATTTCAGGCTGGACTAGAAAAAAGGACACATCAGCCTGTTGACATGTTGAACTTTTTTACCTACAGTGTGAGAAGACGTGCTCTTTCCGTGCTGTATGACTAATAAACAGACGATACTACTGATTAGGATTTTCTAGAGCTTAACTAATTGCACACTGAAGCCACAAGAAGGAAATAGCTGATTCTCACCAGCTCAGTCATGCATTTTCAATCACATATGGCAAAATGATCAAAACCACAACAGAAAAACTGCATTCCATTCAAAACGTGAGAAAAATCAAGCACAAATGTTTTGCTTCAAATTAAATCAACCCCAAAATATATCAATAGCAATTTCTCCCTTCTGCTTTATTTTTCTTACTTCAGGATGACTTTTACAACATTTTTTGTAAAAAATGATCTGACCTCCCCCTTCCCCTTTCACCAGCTGTGCTTGAGAAATCAAAAGTTGCAAAATGGGAGAAATTTTTCAAGAAAATCTGAACACAAGCCAAGTCTGAATCCAAAAAATGCAAGCCAGCTGACCCCTCTGTCACCCACCCCATCAAATCTACCCTCCAGCCCTCTCCGGCACTAGACGGCAACAGTTTGTGAGATGAAGAGATGAACAGTAACAGACGCAGTACCTGCTGCCTCTGATAGGCTGAGAAGGTCTTTTCTATGTCCTCCAGATCCAGGATTTTGAAAACTTTGGCATCATCCACCTCCATCCAAACGGTGCCCTCCAGTTTATTCTGAGCAGAAAAGAATAAATCATGTTATACCTCAAGTCTCAGAAAATAAATTTAAGTTCCTACAGTTCTTGTCTATGTTTTCACCTCTGCCAACTTGGACCAGTTGAATGACTTGAGTGGATTGGCTGGCTGGGGAATGGTCTTCTTCTTCAAAGATGGTCCCAGGGGTGCTCCTGGCGGTGGAGGAATTCCTCCGACTGGTGGGCGTCCAGGAGGAGGCGGGGGACCACCTGGAGGAGGGGGTGGGGGCGGTGGAGGAGGCATCATGCCCCCTGGAGGCGGCGGGGGAGGTGGGCACAGACCTGCGAATGCTGGCATGGGTGGAGGAGGCACAGGGCCTCCGGGAGGACCGGGGGCGAGGGGTGGGCCGCCTGGAACAACAGCAGCAGCCTGTCTCTGCAGGGAGCAAATATAACACCAGTGAGGTAAATCTTCCGTCCGCAGTTTAATAACACACAGGACGGTGGTTTCCAAGGCGACGAAGTAAATGTAAAAGAAAACGTACAGTGCTGAGTTCATGCAGTCGGGTAGTGAGCTCGGCAACTTGCTGTTTGACATTCTTGTGCTCAGTGCTTTCTTTCTCCAGCTTCTCTTTCATCTTGTTGAGCGTCTGCATCATGTCCTCTTTCTCCTGGGTCTTGGCGTCACATTCGCGCTCCTTCTTGTCAAACTTCTGCTGCAGCTCATGGTGCTCTGAGACAGGAAGTCAAATCAGTGAGCTTGCTGCGGTTTGTTCATCATGTGTGAATTTTTCATTCCTTCATTACACTTTAAGCATTTTATAATCATACACACCTTTTCTCATTTTCTCTGCCTGCTCTTTCCACTGTTTGACCTCATTTTCATTCACCAGCCTGCAGAGAAGATGACACACATAATAAACTCTACGCTGAAAAGCAACAATTGTTTTTCTGCTCTTCAAAAAGGAAAACTATTTTTGAGCCAACAATGTTGAGTACGTCTTTTAACTTCTCATCAAACACAGCACTTCTACGTTCCCCAAACTGTTTCATGCCCTCATTCATGTGCCCGCCTGTTCGAATCAGTTGGAGCACTCACATCCGGACAACGTTCTTCACGTTAAAATTCTCCAGTGGTGTGACATCGGGGTCGTGACCTTTGTCATTCTGCAAGACCATCTGCTGGACGATGCGGTCCAGCAGCAGCCAGTACTGCACTGTGTTCCCACTTCTCTTGTCTGGAGAGAGAGAGAGAGAGAAAGTTGTTGTTGTTTTCACCTCTAGGATATTGATTAACATCTCCATTAATATCTCAGTTGTGGATGCAGAGTGGCTGTTATGATATAACAGAAATAAACTATGGGTCAACACATTTTCTAAAATTACACCGATGAGCCCACAAGAGGCCCCAACAGGGTGACACATGCATTTATCACAGATTGGTAACAGCACATCCGTCATGAGGGACAACATGTTTACTGTCGCTTTGCTATCTCTCCTGAAAACGTTGAAAACACACACAAGCATCGTGTATTTAGAGCATCAATATATTATTTTCATACCCATTTTTAAAATCACAAACTGACAAGTTTATTAACTCTAGTGTACAATCACATGATGACTACCGGAGAGCAAGAGTTAATTACACTCCTAGTAGAAAAGGTGAGGATTTTAACGGGGAGTCTCTTAAAAAGACACTTTTTAAAGGGGAAGGTGAGCTTTAAAGGAAATGGATACTGCAGCTGCTTGGTGGCTCTTTCTCAAGTGAGTTGATGTGAGAAAGCTGGCTGACAGTAATCAGGATGTATGCTAATTGTGCTTAAAAATAGTGACGAGAATAAATAAAAGCCAACAATATTCCCTGACTCTGAATATTAGGCCAGTGCAGTGTTCAGTTTGGCTGGGAATGTGCTTATACAAATTCTGCTCTGACTAATCTGCACAAAGTC
This sequence comes from Scomber scombrus, assembly GCF_963691925.1. Lineage (NCBI taxonomy): Eukaryota > Metazoa > Chordata > Actinopteri > Scombriformes > Scombridae > Scomber > Scomber scombrus. Next base: position 14,904,822 of record NC_084986.1, read on the forward strand.
AATATACTTATCTTTTTGGCCACAAACCAGAAGCTACAGTGTTTATTTTGTGGGAGCAACACCACAACTTTGTTTGCAGCTTCATGATATTTCAATATATTTACTGTATGTCTGTGTGAACCATGTTTCGGTCAAGAATAATTCAAAGTAACACTTACGTGGCATGAGGAGACAGTGATGCAGGACAGACATAAAGTGCGGGTATGCATCAGTGTGGTTCATCTTCTTACGGATGAGATCAAAAACTTGGGTGGCACTTTTGGTGTCTATGTGTACCTGCGGCAGAAGTAAAACATCAAACTCATCAGTACCTCCTATAAATAATGCAAGAGGAAGGGGATTTTTGTTGTTGTTGTTTTTGTTTTGCTTACCGACTCGAAACGTTTTGACAAAGCCAGCTCATCCTCGTTCCGCAGCATCTCGAAGTAGTCTAAATGCCTGACCGTGTGAGAGGGAGATACTGGATTAGGGAGGCTGCACTTCTTTACTTAAGCTTCAAACATATTGATGAAATACACAATCAAATACATTCTCTTAAGGACAGTTCACTGTCTGTTATTTTGCCATATGATCGGATAAATCATTTAAATCATTTTATTTGTAAATATCGAATATCACTAATTTGCCACAGGGGATTTATAATCCGTGCACCATACAACTTTAGACCCTTTATTTCAACAAGGAAAAACTCCCCAAAAAAGCCTTTTAGATTCATTCATAAGTTAAAAACAATGTGGAAAGACTGTAATACCTGAGATATTGGTGTATTTATAATAATCAACTGTTTCTGTGCATGACGTTAAGGTTTGTGTTCTTTTTCAGCAGGAAGAGTACTCCAAAGTAGAAAGTATGCTTTGAGGGTGTTTTTTGGTTCCATCTCACCTGTCTAATGTGGAGTTTTCATGAGAACGTAGCTTATCGATCACAGGTTGGATCCCCAGCATAAGAAACTCATATCGGAGGTGGATACGGAATTCCAAACTTGTCTAATTTTGAAAAGAAGAAAAATCACATTTAAAAAATGCAATGTGAAATGACAACCTTATAGTGTGAAAGTTAAAACTATATATATATACTGCAGGTCACCTCTCCAGCTCCTTGACTCAGCACTGCGTTTATAAAGGACATGATGGCTGTTTTCAGGTTGACCTCGTCTCTGTATCGCCCCGTACTCCTGTCCAGATCATTTATAAGTGTCTGTAGGAGGAACAAACCATTACAAGCATTAAATATCTTTTCAATTTTGCTATTAAATTGCTTCATCTATCACTGTGACGTGCTGCCACCCACCTGAAAGCGAGTTCTCTCACAGGCAAAACGTTGGTAGTGAAGCATGGACTGCAGGATTTTTTTGTGCCCTCCAGGCACCAGACAGACGGCTCCCATGATCTCCAGCACCGCCACTTTTGTCTTGATGTTTTCTGTGGCCAAGCTCTGGGCAATGATGTTGATGCTCTCAGAGTGAGAGAGGACATGTGCGCGGCCCTGCGAGTTGTTCATCAGAGCCTTGATGCAGCCGATCAGCGACGTGTGGATCTGTGACTCTGTGGTCTCGTAGTCCATGCTCTTCAGGAAGTTCAGGATGCATGTGAGGCCGTCCAGGTCGATGAAGCGAGTCACAAACCTGACAGAAGAGCAGACATGGAATTAATGACAATTTTATCTCAGTGCTTGTGAGAAGATGAGTTTTAATTTGAAATATAATCATAATGCACAAATGTCCTGATATGATGCTGCTGTTTCACATTTGCTTTTCTAGTGTAGCTTTAATGTAAATTCACATCAATGAAAAATATTTAACCAATGCTGCAGTGACCTTTGTGGGTGTGCACTTCTTAAAGGACTCATTTACATATTGTCATAGAGTGACAGACAAGGTGAGAGGAGGTTAAATGAGGAGATGTGATGACTGTTCATGTTATATAGAAAGGATGGGAGGAGATGGAAAAAAGAGGATAAAGGAGGATGTTTTCATCTTTGTCCACCTCATAGGCTGCGTCCTCAGAGCCGTCTTCAAGCTCTCTATGGTTTTGTTCCTCTCCTCCTCGTCTTCCTTCTCCAGAGCAAGAAGAGTCTTTCTCTGTTCAACAAAAGATTGAACATCATAAAGATCTGAGTCATTCAAGCAAAATAAAGCTAATTTTTACATACACGGAAATAAAAACTAATTCCAGAGTGCACACCACTGGATTTAGCAAGAAAAGCAAAGAAAGCTGCTCCTTGGTTTTAATATGAGAGGATCATGTGATAATACAAATTAAAAAAAAACAATACGAGGTTTGTGGGTTAAATTGAACGTGACAGAAAACATGTGTGTAATTATGTTATTATTTAAGGACATTTTTGTGTCATGTTGCTATTGGAAAAGAAAAAACACAATTTAAAATATCCTATTTGCTATGGTGGCTACTTTTCAATATTTTGTTAAATTTAGTTTTTTTAGATTTTTTTTATAGCCCAGAATCAAATATTTGTTTGGCTTTATAATTTAAAACCTTAAACCCTCAATTTGGATGAGGAAAAACTCTGGAACAAGTAAAAAATAAAAAAAGAGAGAGAGCGAGAAACCTCAGGAAGGAATATTTCCAGGAATATTTTATAACCATTATTATTTTCTAAAAACGAAAAAAGCTCAAGTGATTACTTACAGCTGCCATTGAATTGAGCTGATCAATGTAGTACTCCGGCCAACTAGTCGCACTTTTGTTTTCTTCTTGTTCCTGAAAAACAGAGAATGACAGAGAGTGAGCGATTGTGTGAAGTGACACAGGTAGGCTTTCTTTTTTAAGAATATAAAGAAAAAAGATTTGTTCACTTAATGACCGGCTTGTGAATATTAACTGGCCTGATCTGGATTGGAAAATGTTACACGAGAACTTGATGCTTCAAGGAAATATTTCAGAAAGTCACATGAGGGGACGAGTTGTTATTTGGTTCATGTCACATGTCTGAAGACATCAAAGTGTAACTACAAAGCAGACGGAGAACTTCATACCATCATTTTTCACTTCATTAGCTCTGACAGACACACAAGCAACAGAAGGTCCGGCTCATAAATAGCCAAAAGCCAAAAGTGGATCAAGAGCTCAAAGTAGGACGACACAGATATAAGGCCCATTTTTATCCTCCGGCATTCAAGTTTCAGTGAGAAGTCGGAAAAGAGAGCACAGCTGCTTGAGAAAATCTCAAGAATGGCAAATGAATGTTCAACTGTAGATTGAGGACAGGCCTTGACTTATGCTAATCTCCTGACAGGCACTTTTTTATTAACAGTAAAGAAAAATAACTGCAACACATTTCTAAGATGATTTAATTTTTTAACTTGAAGGAAACACTGAGGAGAAAATAACTTGACCCTGAACTTGGCTTGTACATAAAAGGCCCCCCGGCCTTCGTTTTAACTCTTGCTCCATTAAGCACAAGCGAGCTGTGACCATCAGAAACTAATTGGGCGTCAGTTAATAAAGCGGCCTGCAGAGACTTGGCTGCTCTGACTGAAAATGCAGGCTTTGGCTGGTCCACGGGGATCGTACAGCGACAGGAAGGTCAGATCTTGCCAACTTGACCCGCAGGGTGCTGGAAGAAGTTCAGTCCATTAGTGGAATAGACGCAGAGGTGGGACTGCTTCCTTTTTGCATCTTAAGAAGTCTTTCAACTTCTTTCAGAGCTCAGCTCCCTCTTCAAACGCTGACATGTCTACAGTTTATTTAGGGTAATGATGAGAGAGGAAAATGGGAAGTGTATTTAAGGGGGATTTATTTTTTCCACAATTGAGAAAGTGAAGATCAAAGACGCATTAGGAAATAAAGACACAGGGGTGCAGGAATCAATCTTAGATATTTAGGGGTAATAGGACAGTTACAGCTCTGTCCTCTCAGAAGTTAAACACTTTTTTTTGTGTGTGATGATATTTGAAACTTAACTGCAAAATCTCTGCTAACAACCAGATCAGTAAATCTGCCTCTTGGCAAATGTAGAAGAGAGCTGACAAGAAGAAGATTGATTCTCTGCAGCATGATTTCATCAGCTTAGCTGCCCGGCCAAACCAAACAGCTAAAGCTTTGCTGCTTTGACTGACTTATCTCCTCCCGGTCTAGCCCAACTTCTGAAGAGCGTGTTTGCCAAAAGGCGACTGGCGAAAAAGAGGGTCCACCTCATAGTGACCCCACTTTCCTCCTTATCGTCACATACAAAAGCTGCACCTGTGGAAGTGACATCTTCCTGTTTGCTTTGGACAAGTGAGCACTTCCTTTCCCTCTTTTCTCTACACACCCAGCCTTCCTCTCTGAGCTCAGATGTTTGGTTTGTATCTGTCTGGGTCGGGGCCAGAGCATGCTGCCGAGTCAGCAGTATCGATGTGATCTGTCTCTCCTCCCTCCTACAGGTTGATGGTTCTTGTAAAGATGTGGTCCGAATAAACCCTCCTCCACCTTCACACTAACACTGAAACATGTACCTTATGAGGCTACGCAAGGCCCAGAGAGTGATCCTAATGAGGCCACTAATTAGGACGCGGCAGAAACAGAAATACAAACCGTGCTGTCTCCATTTCCATCATTTTCTCACCATCGTTCGCCTTGTTGCTGCTGGCGAGTGGATGCTGTGTTCAGCCAAAGTAAGCTGTGCAGTAAGTGCATCAGTACTTAAACAAAGTGAGAGTTTTTGGTTGAAATGAGAAATACAGATATATTATAACCTGAGAGGCCATGACACAAGCCAGTATCATGGCTGGTGGTCTCTTATCATATTCAACCACTCAAAAGTAATTCATAGTTTCTTTATAAATCAAGCTGAGCTGTAGGCAACACACACAGGCACACACACAATTTCAGACTGAAGTCCTATATGATTAGTACAACACCTACAAAAACACATGTCTACTGTCTTCTACGGCCCTGGAGGAGCTTTTATAAAGTAAGGAAATAACCCTGATGATGTCATAATGATGTCACGAGGCTCGGCTTGGGCCTGGAGACAATACATTTATAACAGGAACCCTGTGTTACAAACTGGGGACATGAATGTGAAAGACATGAGCATTTAATGAAAGGCTCTTTTGAGTTGCATTATGGGAAACGTAGGATCAAGTGTTTTTACAGCTTGACTCATATGAGGAATAAAAGTCAGGATAACTCAGCATCTGCTGCTTCAATTCTGACCATTGTGGGGGTTTTTTTCTGTCATGAGTCCCATAATCGCTAAAGTACTACTTTGTGCCACTCAGTCTGGTGGTCTGACGTATATGGGGACATGAAACACTTAGTCAACAAGTCTCAGAACATATGTCAAATGTCTGTAAGGCCCAAAGATTGTCATCAATGACAAGAGGAGACATTTTTTAATTTCTGCACCTAATTTGAACAATACAAAAAGAGTCAAACAAGGACAAAACACACAGCAAATCCAATTTAAAGTTTGACTCTTTCAACTACATAAAAACACTTATTTGAACTGATTTGCATAATTTTACCCAGTGTAATACTTACATTAAAATCAGTTTTTGTGCTGACTTTAATGCGCTGTACACCGACATGCCAACTATCCCTCCATCAGACTAAATCCCAATAAACCTTGACTTTGCTGCCGGATTTAGGAAAAGATTACTAAATCTGCATCTGCCCTGTCTGTATAATAGTCGGGGCAGGATATCCTAAACACTCATACCTACGGCCTTGAGAAATACTGCAGTAAAGAAATGTGCGGACAAATTCAGCGGTAGCTGGGAAGCAACTCTGGTTGATCTAAACTAGAACAGGCGTCTGTGTTTTCCTGCATGCAGAGGGGGAAATAATACACAGGGAGAAGAGGAAAAGCTGACAGTGCATTTATCATCAAGACCAGACATAATGTAACATGACACTGTCACACAGCTGTCCAGTGTATTATGGCTACATGAATGCTTTGATGAGATAGGCGTATTATCTAAAACAAGCTTTTTTCTGTGTTTTAATGAGAGAAGACGACACAATGAGAAAATAATCTTATAATCTGATAGAAAATGAGTCAAAATGAGTCACTAAGAACCAAAATGCTTTATCATTCCTGAAACTGCTTTCCCTTTTAGTGGATTATTTAATGGAACAGGCTTTCTTTAGCCTTCATCTTTCTCCCTCTACACATCACTATTTTTACATACAGCATGTGTAATACCCTCTTAAGTGAGTTAGGTATTCATGGTGCAGCTTTAATCAGCCAGAAGAGTCTTGTTACTGTGTGTAGTGAAGGTGCAGGTGACTGAGATTGAAGGGATGCATAACAGACAAGGACACAAATGTAATAAACAAACCTCTTAGTGGTACAACAGACGTATATTTTGTGGTGTATTGAGTTATAATAATAGCAGGTGAGGAAGGTACAGTGCAGAAGTCTCAACATTATCATTTAAACAGTTAAAAGCACTGCCTGTAAGCACAATTATATTAAGACAAACATTAGATATTGTAGGAAATAAATATGGGGCAAATATTTTTATTTATCGATTTATCTGCAGATTATTTTCACAGTTAATCAATAAACGCTTTTGAAAATGAAACCTGTTATATTTTATAGCTCGGGGCGACATCTTCAAATGTGTTATTTTGTCATCTTAAACAGTCTAAAATCCAACTAATCCAAGTGTAACTTTACTATCATTTATGTATGATGCAGAAAAGCTGGAACCAGGGTCTGAAATTAAACACCTGCCAAGTGCCAAATGGTGGTAGAGTTTATAATCTTGGAAGGCTATCCGCCACTCCGGAGGGTAAAAGTTTGAACCGGAATAGTCATGTAATAAAATATCTGGCATGATGGCTCGGAGCAAATTACAAATTTTATTCTTTATACTGTGTATGTGTTTTTTAATGTGTCACAAAACTGTAGTACTGAGTGTTGAGATGGTCTGAGTTGAAGGAGCAGCAGCCACAGACCGTCTCAAGGGCTTGTAGTTTTACTGCACTGTTTACTGTACAGACTTCCTCTACTCAACACTGCAGCTCTCAACTAAACTGTCACTTGCCACAGTCTGTGTGACACAGGGCCGTTTATTATTTTGGCTGTTTATAAATATGCTTGGCTGGTGGATTTTTCCATCTTCCAGCCCCTTTAGCCCTATCTAGTATTTTTGCTTAAAAATAAAGACCAAAACAATCATTCAGTTATTGAAGTGGTTGCCAATACATTTTCGGTCGATCAATTAACTAATTGCTGGTAGGTGGGCAGGTACTTTGTAAATCTCCAGGAGGACATTTCTTTGCAGCACTAGTATTAACACAGAATAAAATGACATAACAGGAATAAAAATAAGGATAACTGGGACAAAAGCAGGGATAAGAATAAGAATAATTTAAAAAAATAACAACAAACAATAAATTCTACAGGATTGAAATATATAAATGTGGGACTATACAAATGTTAATAAAGAGATGTGTGTGCAAAAAAGTTGCCGTTAGTAAGCAATTGTTACTGGCAATAACAAAAGTCACAGGACTGCGATTGGCTCCTGCGTAACACTCCATTATCTTCACCTTGGGCACCATTTAAGGTTTTACTCAACCTCTATTACAGCATAAAAAATAATTACTGCAGGTCACCACCTGTGAACCAGTTTTACTGAAAATCTGACCTCACTTTTTGGGAAAAAAGTTGCTTAGAACATTACTCGCTGCGAACAAAAGCATTAACAGTAGTATTTACTGAATTCAAACGTGTGTTTTTATTTCATTTATATACACTTAACATCACAGATGAAAAAAATGTATCATCTTCATTCCACAGATATGCAGACAACATACTCGTGCTGGGGCATGTTTGTAAGCACAAGGACGTTGACGGAAGTTTTTGTAGTCTGTGAGAACACACTTCAGGTATCAAAAAATCAAACCTGGCAGCTGGGATATTTGCAGATATTAGACAAGAAAGGCAACCACGGCAGCAAGTAGTGGAAGCTGATATGGAGTCTGGCACTGTGCACTGTGTGGTTGACAGATAGGAGAGACTTTTACCTTTTTTTTGCTGCAGTAGATTTGCCATTTCTTCTCTGCAGGCAGGGCGAACATAGCTTCCCTGTGTTTCTCTGTGAGGTCAAGCTCGTCCTGCAGAGTGGGGGAAAAAATAGAAGAAAAGGGTTAAGAACTGTTATGAAGGGAAGAGAAGAAGCTCTAAATATTATGTCTTCAAAAGACATGCAGTCATCTTTATTGATGACTGCATGGACAAGATAGTATTCACTGCAGATGATCTATGCTGTATATTTAAAAATATCTACATAAATCAATTTTGTTTTTCCCCAAAACAAAATCATGTGCCAGGAATAGATGCACCAGAGCTCTGTTTCCAGTTCAGGATCAGTTTGCGCTAAACCTCTTCGAGATCAGTGAGACGTTACCGGGTGCACTCATCATAAATTTAATGATTTGTGAATTTTTAAAAAATCAGATGTCTTCCAGGCTTTAGACGTGTGAGTAATGGGGAAAAGATAAGGCGTGGTCTGTGTGCTCGACATGTGGTAACAAACATCTGGAAACAACATGTGTCAAATCTAGAACAGATATTTCACAGAGGCACATAAAGGGTGCTGCAGGGAAGCGTTTGGCTAAATACCAAAGAGAATTTGGAAGTTTTGTTATACAACAGTTTTATTCTGAGCCTTCACTTCTCAATCTGGTAATTAATCAAATCAAGGAGTTTCTGACCTTCGACATATTTCTGTTTTAGTCCAATCTTGAAGCAACTACACCTAAATGAGCTTCAGGAGAACAATGGTGAGATTCATGAGAAGACTTTTAGGTCATTTACTTCACGCATATGATACAGTAGGAAGAACGGGCAGGTTTATTCTGTTTTAGCTGCTAAAAAATGGAGGTTAAGTTAATGAGCATTACCCAACAGATTGATTGTTAAATGTTTTATGGCTGCTTTTCATCCAGAGAATTTTCTTTGGGGCTGCTCTTTGCTAAAGCCATCAAGCCTGTAAATCAATATGTGCAATGATCAAATGTCCTAAAATGATTGTGTGGACTATTGATTAAGCTCCTGAATTAGGTCCACACGCACAGTTACAATCGCTTAATGCAACTAAGTCAACTGTATGTTTATTGATTCGTTAGCTCATGGAGCATCAGCGTGTTTTACGCAATTGACTGCAGCTCTCTGAAGAAGCTTCACTTTCCACGAACCTGTTCCAGTAAATCTCAAAGTTCAAAGGTCAGGTTTAATTCATCTTAACGGAGCAGATGGCCACAACTTATTCCACAACATGACTCTTTTTTTTCGGAGCAAACTGGTCCTGATTATACACGCACATGAGGCTCATACTGGGAGAAAAGAAAAAGCACGTGGCTGTTTTCTTGTGGTAAACAGAGCAACTGAAAGCCTCCTTGTCGTCACACTCAACTTAGTCAATTATGTCTTCATAAAGGGTGGTAGACAAAAACAAGCAATTAGCAGACGGGGGAGGCCAAGACATCGAGAGTTCCTGAATGAGATCTATTGATGTGCAAAAATGTCATGCTTAGATTACTGTGGCAACCACGGGAGAGGAAAATGGGACAGTGGAGAGGGGAGAGCACGACAAATTAGAAGTGACAATAAGACAGAGACAGAATGGCAGGCCCCATTACTCACAAGTTAGTGTAAACTGGGAGGAAGTGCCAGTTCATTTGTCTTTAAATGTAACACTCATGGCAAACAATGAGGTACGGTTAAAACTTTAAAATATATTTTGTGTTGTTAATAAAATGTTAAAATTTCTAGATGTTGAACATACATTGTATAAACACTAATATTTGGAGATAATCAGTTACAAAATGTAATTGTTAGATGTAAAGCAGCATTTAGATTTCATTGGGTGTTCCTGGTCAATTATACTAAACAAAGACATCCACATTGTAGTCTACTATACACTGTGAGAAAAACTTTAGAGAGCTGATCAACAGAGGGATGCTAATCAACTGATTACAAATTATGTTCTAAAAATGAAATGATCTTAAACATACTTATTTTCAGAAAACTGGACACAAGTACATTAAATTGTTGTAATTGTAATTATGTGCATAGCTTTGCTTTTGTTATATTTGTTATCTTTTCCATCACAGTTCATGGGCAGGTGAATATGGAAAACAGAAAACTCTTTCCCAAAGGATAAACGTGTGTTATTATTGTGTTATTTTATGAATGTTCAAAAAAGTTCAAAACCAGTAATGAGTTAGTCCATATCCTGGATGTGGTACTTCGAGCCCTTGCTGAAGATGTAATCTTTTCAAAAAGGGTCACAAATATAGTACATAATAAACTTTGAGTTTTTAAAAGGCAAAGTAATTTCCTTAAATAGTTTGACACTGTAATTTTAAGCAAATATTAATTGTACAGCTGTTGGGGACTATTTTCAGTGGCGGATTAATACACATCTTGTACTCTGGTGAGTATTTACAGCAGCAGGTCGGTTGGATTAACTCAAACATGGCTCAGTTCATCACAAAGAGAAAGCATGCCCATTTCAACAGTGTGGTTCATTCATGTGTTTCTAAAAGTTTATATCAGATTTTGGCAACAAAGGGAATACTTGATATTAAACATCTGGTTTTGGTGCTTTGATTGGATTTATTTTCATATTTCGATAAGAAGAAAAGTCTGAGTTTCCTTAACGAGAAAAAGCAGCATAATTTCTTACCACCAGCTCGGAGAACATGCCATCCAGCTCATCGTATCCTGGCATCGGCAGTGCCGGCTCCATGGCCTGCAGTGCGAAGTCCTCCCGCAGCCTGTAGGTGATCTCCGGGTGATCGCTGCTGTTAAAACAGCAGAAGATGAAGGAGAGGCCACCACGGCCGCTGCCACCGCGCTTGCGAGGGGCCATGGCTGTCTGATGGGTTTGGCTGGTCAGGTAGGGAGGGTGGGAGGCTCCTTCAGGGCCTCTTTACAGCCTCCTCCACCTCAGAGTTTGGCCTCTGTCAGAGAGTACTGTGGAAGGAAAAGAGACACAGTAAGTCTGAGGTCAGGTTTTCACCCTCTCACTCTCTGCTTTTACAGTTTTCCTCAACTGTTTATACACGAACACCGTTACTCAAGACAGACTGACCAGAACCTGTTATTCATGTGCAAACCCGTGAACCAATTCTGCCAGCATACAAGCCCATTTTTACACCACACTTATTTTAAAACACTACACACAATTCTCTACATTTAGCACAACCATACCAAATGCTAGACTTTCATTTCCTACTATCCACTCCAACTCCTCACATGGGCACACACATGTTGCACCAATGTTCAATTAACAATCAAAGCTTCAGCAGTAAAAGGGTCACAGCTGAGCTCTTCTGTTTTGAAGCAATGGATGCCAAGATAGCAAGAGGAGTGAGAGTACAAAGAGGAGGAGGAGGAGGGCGGGGAGGAAGCCCAAGACCAATGAGAGCCATAACCTCTGATGAGATTGGGGCCACTTTGGTTGAGCATGTGGTCAACCATAATCGACCAACCATAATCAAATTACAGTATTGTAGTAGTGTGTATCAATACAGTACTCAATCATAACTGTTGTACAGTATTGCAGGTAGACTGCAGTAGAGTCAAAAGAAAGAAGGTTTCATGTATGTCATATATGGGAACTACACAGTATTTTACTTTCATCTTTACGTCTTCTCTCTTCTGAACAGAACACCGAAATCATCTACACGGTTCTAGACAACTACACCATGAAGTAAATATAGGAAACTATGACATATTCTAAATATTCGCAGAGTGAGTTCATCAACACTGGACCGTGTCATTCACTGAAACCAGATGAGGATGAAACAGGTCTAAAGCCTTTCGATAGGAACACAATGAGAGGCGCTATGACTGTTTGAAAACAAGTCCTATATATTCCCATAATAGATGCACATAAAAGTATTGTAATGTTCTACACCTTACAATATTGACCGCTCTATTCCTATTTCTGACATTGTTGCCTATGTTCTTGATCCAGATGCAGCTGCAGTGGAACATGAATTAATCTTCACCGATGAGGTCGGTTTCATCCTCGAGACGGGGGAAAGAATGTCATCGGCCAACGTGTCATTGTCCAAGTCTCTGGCCAGTGAGGACGGAACATCACAATGTGTGCAGCCTTTAACCGCTACTGCGTCATCCATCACCATCCCACCCTTGGCCCCTACAACGCTGCCTGTCTCATCACATTCCTGGACACACTACACAACATCCTCGTTCCACCAGACCAGATAGATGGCCCAGAGAGAGCTCAGGTATGTTGTCATATGGGACAAAGCAAGTTTCCACTGGGCTGCTCTGGTCCGCAACTGGTTCACTGACCACCCATGCTTTATCTCCCACCATATTCTCCATTTCTTAATCCGACTGAGGAGTTTTTTCCTGACTGGAGGTGGAAGGTGTACAACTGCGATCCCCATACTGGTCTTCCTTTACTGCTTTGGAAGACACATGTGCAGATATACTGTAGCTGTAGAGGCTTTTCAGGGCTGGACTTGCCATGCTAGATGATACTTCCCTCGCTGCTTGACCAGGGAGAACAGTGCCATTGATGCTGATGAGGTGCAAATTTCTTACAGTAAACATTATATTGATCTATTATTTGTTCTTTACACATAGGTTTTCGTGTTTGTTGGGATGTATTGTGTTTAATATTTGAGTGTGAAGCATAAGTGTCCTGATAAGGCTTTTATACTAGTGTTTTCCATTCACAGTAGTGTTTTAAATTGAGCACATCAGTGTTTAATTGGTTCTTAGAAATGTCTATTCGTATGATGGTCTGTATGTACCATTTTCAGAGGACGTAACATCATTTTGCAGGAACCCCTCCATTCATGGAGGGGTTTTTTTGTGTGTGTTTTTGGATGTGTGTGTCGAGCTCTGAGAACATGAGGTATGCTTTCAGAAAACGTGTGTAAGCAATTGAGAAAAACTGTAAACAGGAATTCACAAAAATGTTTTTGTTTTCTCAGAGATACACGCAGATGAACAGCAGATTCATGCCTTTAAAATTGAAATTTAATTACAGTAAGGTCTATAAATACTCATGTTTCTTAGATGAGATCCACTCAAACCCTCCGGGGACAAACTGGCTTGGTCATTTCATCATTAGTAGAACTGTTACTTATAAGCAGCCGTGAGACTCAATCTATGAAGCCTGTGAGTTTTCCATGTTTACGTACTTCCCCTCAGCCCCCTGGTATTGGTTAATGATGCAGTCTCATCATTTCGGGAAGGAAAGTACAACGCAGCGTATCTCGGAGGGCAACCACTGAAAGATTTAATTATATCGTTTACACAATAAGGTCCCCATGAGAGCGAGTTGTTTGAAATGGAGACCATAATTTGCCCAGATTAGTGCATTCAGACCTTGTCATCTCCCCTTCCTTCCTATTCAGCTTCAGTTTCCCTCTAAAGACCTAACGAGTAATGATTAGAGGGGTGTGTTAGTTTACAATGGCCGTGGTGAGAGTTGTGCAAAGGCCTTTTTGTTGTTTGGGAGACCGGCTTGGTCACCGTGGGCAAAAAAAACAAAAACAGGACTTCCTGTAAACCCTCAGACTAGTCATCAAAAGGTGTGTAACCCGGCCTGGATGCAGCTCGAATGACAGGCAAAGGGATTTCAATTAATTAGCTGAGCACAGTACTTCAATCAGCCTGATTGTCTTCAGCACCATAGTTTCACTTACAAACTTAGTAGCTTGGTAGACAAGATTATACATTTGATCTGGTTTTGAGCAACTGCAATTTTGCCAGTTATGTGGGAAATGTAAATAATTCAACTCATCTTCTGTTTGGCTGTTGGCCCAACTGCCCTGCCTCAATATTGTGGATAGAAATACAGAGATCAGCTGTCATAAATGAACAGCATTGCTGAATAGGGTTAAGCACATTACAGAAAGTTTTGTACTGCCAGGTGAAGATCCAGCGGGGTCCCTATGGCTGAGGGGATTTTAATTTTACAGCCCTTTTGTCATCTCCTTTAGCATGATCTGGTATCAGATTAAACTTTATGTCCAGTGTTTGATTCTCCAGTTACAGCTATTCAAACATTAACAGTGAAACGTTGTTGCTAAAGCTGCAACATCATGGAATAGTTTCTTTAAAACATGACAGAAAAAAGGTGAGACTTTGAGACAAGACAGACCTCGAATCTCACTAAAATATCAAAAACAGGTTTGATAAGTCAGAAACTATTTATTCATGCAAGCACACATATACAAACACAATGTGAGAGAGAAGACAGCTGCAGACTTGCTGGCTCCACTCCGAGCAGGAATAATGGAATAAAGTGCACAAGACCTTATTTGCCGTCTGGCAAATAAAGACGCGGTGTCCAGATACTCACAAGGACGCCGTCTTCAGCATGTCACAAAAACAGCTCTACAGACACTCTCCCTGCTGTGCCGAGCATTGTGATGCCAAGTATCATAACCACAGAGGCAGCGCCAACCTGCAGGAATTTCTGGACGTCTTTTCTTGGTGACCGGCAGCCCGCTGAACATAACCACAATTACTTGACCTTTCCCAGTGATTTCCTATAAGTCCGAGGCTTCGCCCGGACAGAATGCATTATATGCAATGGGTCGCATCTCTAAATTTAACCCAGTCAGGTCACGTCCTTAGCTGTAATCAAAGATTGTGGGTCAGTATGTTTAGTGGGCTGAGGCAACAGACAGCTAAAGTCGTCTCTTCCAAACGGGAAAGAGAGGATGTTTCCTATGGCAATTTTGTCTACGTACAGTGAAATTATAAAAAGACAGTTTTGAGGTCTACTTATATAAAGTCTGATGCCATCACTGTCCCATTTTAGTCACTTTTTTTGGTTCATATGTTTCCTCTGTCCAGCAGCTGTACTTTTCAAGTTTGGAGCCGTTTCTGGATTTTTACCAGCCGGCAGGAAATCTAAAAATCAGTCATTAAATTTTCCCCTTTCACCTTTAAAGTTTTTTTAAATAATTGTTTTATATACCTCATGTAATATTATGGAACAAAAGCAGCAAATCCCAGAAAACGAATACAATCAAAACACTTTAAAGCACAACGATACCATTAAACAATTTAATGTTTTGTCCTAAAGTAAACTGTGGATAATAAATAGTTGGAATGAACATTTAATCAGACTCTCTTGGTTTACAACAAACTTGCTCAAACTGTCAAACAACACAAAAAATGGCCTCATATATTCCATTACTAGAATAATCCCCCTTTTCTAAATAAAGACACAAAATGTACCTTTATATACAAGGCGCAGTGAATGAAAAAGCTTACAGCGTACCATACAGACAAGGTGCCTGAGGCCAAAAGGCCACACGTGGGATAAAGTACACAGCAGCTCACTCTTACTAACACACTGAATAGTGTATTTATTTTGACACATCCTTGACTTTTCAAATAGACTACCAGAGGCCTCTGCAGCAGCTGCTTGGCTTCATGCTCACAATCTATTCTAGCATGAAGGGAAGAAGCGTTTCTAAGCCCTCTTTGACCATATTAGTCCACAAAACTGCCCATCTTTTCCATTAGCTAAAGCGAGCTGTAAAGTTTGTGTAAACTTTAGAGCCAGAGTGGGACAGTGTTGGTCCCCGTCCAACTGCAGGAACCGGTAGATGTGCCATGGCTCGGCCAAGTGGGGAGGGTACAAAGACGAAGAACACAAAGGGGAAAGAGAGAGGTGAACGTTCGAAGTTTGAACATGCAGACTGTGTGTTTGTGCTGTAATTGTTAACCTGTGAGACCTGAGCGCTCTGACATTAGCCCCCCAGAGGTTGTCTGTCAGGCGGTCAAGGTTCCCAAACATAACAGAGGCCTGTTTGAACAAGAGGACATTCCTCTCATAGCCAGGTGAGCTTTGTGACCCTGAACAACACCTTCCACTATCACCTGCTCTATGAAAGCTTCAATCACAATGTACAACCTAACCAGCTAAAATGACCCAGAATAAGGGCTGTCACAATAACCATAAGATTGCAATACCGCGATATAGACAAGCCAACCACAGTGGATGGTAAGCAACTGCCACAACCACGCTATGTTTAAGTTTTTTCTTCTTTTCGGGAATCTACGCCCGTCTCATTTTACACTTTAATGCATGTGCTCCCCAGGTACAGTCTGGTGGCTCCAGAAGATCCCGCCTACTAACCTGATGCCCAGTCCTCATAACAGAGCTGGGCTTGGGGTGAGCTGACCAGGGGTTGGTGCTGATGCTCATTCGTTAAAAACATGTCTGTATGAGTATTTGGTCTCATTTTTATGTTTAAACTCTGTCGGGTCACCACAAGGCCGAGCAGGCTGCCATTTAAAATGTGAGGTAAAGTAGTTTTCCATGAACCATACAATCTAAAAAGGCATGTCCAGCCAAACTTCATTCATAAATCCCACTTTTAAAACCGACTTGGCTGAAGGGCAACATTATTTCCTGCCACAACAATAGGATTTAAAGCATTTCCATTGTTCATCAGGTAGTGCTGCTCCATTCAGCCGACACGTATCAGTCTAACGTACTTGGATTTTCGCACAAAAATGGCACAAATACAACATAGACCGCATACCATGCTGTTGAGCCAAACTGAATCACTGCAGGGCAAATTCCTTCACTGTGAAAGCCCTATGTCCAAAGAGAGAAAAATAGTAGAATTAATGCTTATTTCCAAGGAATAATCTTTGTTCTACGCATGTTTGAAATGTTAACAGTCTGCAAAATGATGATAATGCCATGTAACAGCTGCACTTTCCATGTATCTATTCCATATCAACAAGAGTGGTGTTTATGCAGACATAAATAGACTCTTGGCCTGCACTGGAGAAACATCATGCCTCTTGTAGGCTTCTGCTTACAGTACAACAGATTCTTTTAGTGCTCCTTCATTCATACACATCCAATAATTAAACCCGCCCACCCATATTCAAACAAACACTTCACTCTTTGTCTGTAGGAGATATTTATCCTTGGATAGCCTTGTTGTTGACGTGACCATGTGGTTCGGCGGGTGACCTGGCGAGGGTCCAAACTGTAAAAAGAATCCCAGTGTTTGTAAAGTGAAGTTTGAACCCGAGCGCTGTGCCTGCTGAAGATCTCTCTGCTAAACCTGCTGAACTGTCAGGTCCGCTCGAGAAAAGACAGAAGTCGAGAGGAGCATCATAAGCTAAACACGCTCACGTTACTAAACATGTGCGAAGAGGAATGGAGAACAGCAAGCAAGAATTCAGATTCGACCCGACACTTTTCATCCAGCTGTCATCCTTGTAGCTTCGCCAAAAGCCTCTTTTTCCTTTTCCTTTCCTTTGATTTTGATCTGTCTGTTTCACTCATCTCCTCGAGCTCCTCAGCAATCGAGCCGCGACGGTTAGCAAGAGCAACAAGCAGAAGTGACAAACGTCTGATGGTTGCAGGTTCTTAAATGTGGGAATTTCCCTGCTTTTCATGGTTTTGGATTATAGTTAATTGATTTTTGGGTTGTTTTTTATGACTTATTATCGGACAAGAGATATAATGACATCATCTTGTGCTCCAGCAAATTGTGATGGGTATTTTATTTTCTGAGGATTTATAAACCACAATTAAACAATTAATCATTCAACCCAAAAAACAATCAGCAGATGAATTGATAAAAAAATTAGTAGTTGCAACCCTCAACAGCAAACTGTGTACTGGAAAATTCTATTTAGGGCGCTTATACAAAAGCCAATCAAACTGTGTTATTTCCTTGCCACATTACTCCTAATAATAAGCGGTCTTATTGCATGAAATTAGAGGTGTTGGGATCCAATGACTTCAAAATGGATAATAAGGGCAAACTTAAGTGCTAAACACTGCCAGACTTGAAGGAAATTGTGCAATAAATATGCTCATTTAAACCATTTTTCCCCTACCTAAACCAAATCCACAAAAAACATCTATACAACAAAGTAATTATGTTGTCTGTTATAAAGTAACAACCGTCATAAATATATTGTTTTGTGTATAATTAGGGCCCGAGCACTGACCAGTGCGAGGCCCTATTGTAATTGTAAGGATTATTATTTTTGTGAGTGATGGCCTTTTTGACAGCCTAAACGTGCCCCAAAAGTCACCAAATTTTGCACGCAAGCCAGACCCTGCGTTTGAAGACGTCTACCTGCACGCCCTCCAACTGCGCCACAGCCCGACATGCATGGGGGAGGCGAGGGCCCGTTCATCACTGCTTGCAGCTTTAATATTATATTTGAAATGCTAACAGGTCAACTTGGAGCTGACGCTAATAGGCGAACGTGTGCTGTTGAGATAAGAATTCAACCTTGGAGAGAGAACACAGTGGACAGTAGTGTATTGAAAACATATGTGTGAAATACCTTCTTCGGCACCAGCTGCTATCTCTCTGCCGTTTCTGGCTCCAAGATGTGTTCTTAATTTCTGATATGTGCAGCTACTACAACTGCCTAATTCATCAGCAGCATTAATGTTGTTTGGGACAAGACGCAGATGAGCAGCTCCCCCCCCCCCCCCCCCCCCCAGCTCTACAGCCAAAGTAAAAAGATTTTTGTATTATTACAGCAGTAATGGCAATCAATTCAAGAAACTCATGTTCGGCAGCAGGGTTGCTTCACCCCAAGTTAAGATATACAAGGTCAACAGTACAATCTGCTTATTTATTCTCTTTTGAGCTGAAGCACTATAATTATCAATTATCTACTTTTCTGAAATGTCCTTGAGGAAGACATTGACTCCCTCCCTGCTCCAGGCGCATTGTTCTGTCTGGCCGTGACCTCTGGCCTCTCTGTGGAGGGCAATAATGAGATAACATTTCTCACAAAAAAAATGAGTACATTTTTCTATTATTTTGCCATTTCTAGCAGTAGCTGACATTTATTCATGCTTTTAATCAACCTGTCGCTTCAACAGATACTCAAATTATTTCATGAAAAAATGACAAAAACTATATCTCCCTGTTGAATGAGTGCTGGGGTAACCAAAGTATGGCTGCAGCTGTTTCATGGGCGGACCAGAAAGGCATTTGGCGCACAGAAGTTTAATCTTCTTTTCTGATTTAGGATTTGGGATGGATCAGACTCAGATTTGATGATCATCTCACCACAGTATTTCCAATGCAAAGCAACTTGAACATGTAGGTACAGCCATTGTATACACTGACTGCCACATTGACTCACTCACTCACACTGATCCAAAACTGAAAACCATCTTGTGTAAATGTGTACATTGAAACAAAGTTCACACTGCACTGAATTATCAGCAACACGCTACATTTATTTTCAATACAAGAGGCTTACTGACTTTTTGGAAACCCCCTGGATTGTTGTGCACCACATTTGGCAATTTATTCTGGATCAATTTGGACAGCTGCAAACAAAAGGCTGTGGAGTCACACAGTGAAGATACACAGCCTGAGCCTGGAGCTGCCCAGTGCTTAACCTGCGAAACTCAAAACAGTATGACTGGACAGCAGCAGCATTGGGTTTCAACCACTAAATGTTCAATAATGAACAACAATCAAAAGTCATTTTCAAAAAACTCAATTTTTCAATGCAGCTGTAGTACAATTACTGTTCAAATTTTCCCAGGGAAGAAAAACCCAAATCATGTTTCTGGTCAAAGTGAACAAACTGAAATTGAACTGATTTATTGATAACTTGAGTGATTTCTGAAAATACTGTAGGTAGTAATTTGTTGATTATTTTCATGATAAAAGTGGCGTTTTACCGATTTAGCATCAGTAAACCCAGCACAGGTGCCCGATTGTCTTGCACAGCTGGATATCACAGCACTCGCTTTGCCAATTACTTAATGGCGCCCTGAGTACACAATGAGTAAACACGCGCAGACTTGGACACACATCAGAAAATAACTAGGCCATGACAGAAATGCTGACTGGCAGGTTAAGAGGAGATTAAAATCAATCACGTCTCAGTGATAACCAGTCGGACGATGTAGAGCCATCAAAACTGTTGTCAGAAAGTCTTCCAGTAGCAGATCTGCCCTGCTCTGATGAGAGTGCGATCGTGTGCCTTAACCTTACAGGGCTGTGTGTTGAGAATTGACAAATGGAGCGTTAATGTCACATGTCTGGGGGAGAAGTGCTGAAGTGGCTCTCAGATTACAAGATTTAACATACAGAGACATAGAGAGGGCACAGAGACACACAAAGGAAGCATTTCTCCCACCAGCACATACATTTTACTGTTCCTGTAGTAACCATGACCTGTGTTTGTAGAGGCTGAAACATAATAGGAT
Organism: Scomber scombrus; assembly: GCF_963691925.1. NCBI lineage: Eukaryota > Metazoa > Chordata > Actinopteri > Scombriformes > Scombridae > Scomber > Scomber scombrus. The sequence continues at coordinate 14,925,016 of NC_084986.1, forward strand.
GCTTTTTTCCATTTGTCCTAATTTGACATATGACTGTGCACATGTTGATACACTGCATAGTTCATTTGAAACAATAATGCTTCATCGTCTTGGCTAATCCACAAAGTGGATTGTCCAGGAAGTGCAATTAAACAAACAGTAAATAACAAACTAAAAATATCTCAGGTAAATGACCTACTTTAACCTCATCAATTCTCAATTACTGGTAGTAATTAGGTTGGGATTTAATGGTCAGTACAGTGTTTAAGTAGATTTGAGAGTTAATTGGCAGAAAATTAAAATCCAACATTTCAAATGCAACATTTTGCTGATTTTGCCTGTTTTATATCATGTTAATGTGAATATCTTTGGGTTTTTTACATGATGATCGACATATATAAGACATCAGTTCACTATTTTCTGACATTTTATGGACAACTAGATTAATTTATTATTCAAAAAGTACTCAACAAACAGCCACAGGCCTAAAAGTAGCTATTGAAGGTACAATTCAACAGCAGCAGATGGTAAATGCTATTAAAGACGCCGCTTTATCTGCTGTAAACAAAAGCAGGGAACTCTGTTCCCCATGTTGCATGAAGGTAATCTAATTGTTTCCTACATCTTTTCTCATTATGCAGACCTGTGGGCTTCACACGTTTCATCTGGAGACATTATCAGTTCACAATCAGACTATGCATCTCAACCCACACCTGCTTTTCAAAGTTAATAATCTGATCAAAAAGAATCACCAAACAGGAAATGAAGAAAGATAAACGCTGTGATCAAAGCAACTCAAGCAGCTTTTCGTGTTCATTCTTCACACTATAACCGAATGCTCGTTCGACCGAGAGATTATAATCTGAAGTGTTGAAATGTTTTGTCTAGGGGGAGGCACGGCATTATTTCAGGGACAAAGGGTTGTGCAAATCCAGCACAGATAGACAGATGTTAGTCAGTAAAGTTGCTTTATTGCTTTGGAAAGATTTAATCAATGGCGGATTTAAGTTGTGGTACTTCCTATCCTTTTCCAAGTTTTTGTTCCCTTAGAGATGCCACAATGACCTGAAAGCCTGGAGATGGTCCGATTAATGGCACCTACCATATGTCTGCTTTAACTTTGACAATTTAATGTGTAACAGTAGCATGTTTGGCACAGAACTATAAATTATTCCACTGATAATGATCCACAGGATTCTTCTTAGATGTTTCTTGATCCTCTAATTGCCACACATGTTCACAGATTAAACAGCATTTTTAGTAAAAGATAAGACTGAATGTTATCTTTAACTACGCCTTAAAAATAAGCCTGTGGAATTCAACTTTTTACATCGATGAAAAATGGCAAAGAGCAAAAATGTGCATTTAGGATTGGGGAGTGTGCGGCTGAAATGTAGGGAGGACAGAGATTAAAAAGCAGGTTAAAAGGCTGCTGCTCCTTCCACAGGCAAAGTTGTCAAACTCGTTCTGCAGACAGACTCTCCAACCCCCCACCCTCAACATGTTAGCATTCTTCCGCAGGTCAACCCCTCAAGTGGAGGTTAGACTCGGGGCAAAGAAGGAAACCACTCAAACACACGACAATAATCTTGTCAGGGCTTCATCTTAGTCATCTGGTTTCGTTTTATTGGCTGTGCTCCAGAAAAAAAAAGCTAAAAAAAGAACAGTTTAGTTTAAAAATAGCACATAAGGCAAACGCAGCCCTTCATCATGCTGCTTCCTAATTGTGAAAAGTCTGGACAGAATGGGGAGTGTTTAAACGTATAGCGTAGATACTGACATATGAAAAAAACTACTTTAATGGTCTGTTATTAGTCTTGCAGGTTCAAATTTGACTTATAAATTATAAGGTTGTTTTCTCGGCTATATTAACTGACAATTCTGATTTGTACCCAACATGTTTAAGTAGTGTGTCGTCTTGGATCTGTTGAACCACACCACAGTCAATGAGCAAGTGGGAAAATGCTGCCTACTGTCATGAAGACTGGAGAGTGAGGAAACATCAATTCATAATGAGAGAAGGCTCTTAATTAGTAACATCCATCACTTTCTAACCAGGAAAGCACACTTTGGAAAGAGATAGTGCCACTGAGAGTGTTTGTATATGTAAAAAAAAAGACTCAATTGGAGCAGCAATTCCCGACCAGGCCAATGAACTTTTCCACTTACCAGGAGTAACGATTGCAAAGTAGCGGAATAGAATTTTTTTTTTTTTTTTTTTTTTTAAATCTACACATTGAGTAAGCTGTTACATCTGAACACCACATGTTGCAACCAAGAGTGCGTAAAAACTAGCTAGCCAGCAAGCAGAGAAGTTGAAACAATTAGATAAAAGTAATAGACAAATGTTTGGAAGGTCAAGCTCATAGTGGTATGAATGCAAACTTACAGAAGTGACTTAAACTGTATAAAAATACAACAGCAACATTTTTACAATATTCTTAAAAGAGCTGTGTTTGTACAATTGATAAAAAAGGTCTGGGAATGAATCCATCAAACTACAAGATTGATCATCCCTTGACTATCAGAAGAGAATCAGTAATATCTAGGTAACATCAATGCTTCTACCAACATTAAAGATTCAACTATTAGAAGATCAGCATCAGTCAGTGATGAATGTCAGAAAACTGGGAAAGAAAACTACTGTGAATTGTAGAAGAAAACCATAAAAGACACACACCATGATCTGTGGACTTTCAGCGACTAAGAACGACATAAAGCACCGGTAGTCGTCGTCATGATGTCCCTCTGTGCGGCAGAAAGAACAGTAAACATCATCATGCGTACTCCTGCTGGACGCAGAGCAATATTAGTCACAAATGCATCTCGGAGCAGTAAAACATGCTCAGATAGTCAATAATGGGTCGCTGGAGAGCTTAGTAATCTCTTCTAGAGGATACCATGAGCTGCAGCCCGTCTTTAAAAAAAAAAATCCCTACCTCTTCCTCAGTTGCTATGGCTACCAGAGCAGTGGGTGACTGGTGCAAACTGGGTGGGTGATTTAATGTAAGCCCCTTTCCACCGCACGTTATCCTTCTTTTTAATCTGCTCTGGATGTTTATAGGGAAGAAAATAGGATTGTCTCTCTAATTCAGCGGACAAAAAACAAAAAACAAAACCATTAAGGATTACAGGCTGCAATCTAGATTGCAGTCACTCAGCAGTACCATGAAATCCAGATAAATTACACAGACCAGCTTTTATTCCTTTGTAGTATGACAGCCTGCATTGTATTTACATGCGATGTGGAATATACGCGGGTTGTGGAGGGGTGATGAGAGGGAGCGAGAGTGGAAACCAAGAAGGATGGGCAGTGGCAGGAAATCAGTAAGGATACCCCTCTCTGCTCAAGGTGACTTTCCTTTTCATTGACCTGATTATTTGCACTCCGCCCTCATCATGGAAAAAAGTATGCCATCCTCTCTCTCTCTCTCACTCACTTGACACTGATAACGGGGCTGCATTTGCCAAAACCACAGAAAGGAGCTGGTGGGAGGTAGCAGCCTGTGTGAACACATATTTCTACCACCACCTCACTCCTATCTACACGCCCGCCTTGTCATTATGGGGCATTCCCCACATACAGAGGACAACTCTCTCACCGTCAAATCAGCCCCGGGGCCCGGTCGGAGCACCCTTGTCATCCTCCACCTCCTCCCCTCCCCCGGTTACTACGGCAACATCGTTTTTTCCGCACCGACACCTCCTAATTAGACAGACATGACACAATCACCTACGCTGTGGTGAGAGGAATCCAGTCTGTATTCTGGGGGGGGGGGGTGATGAAGGAAACCAGCAGCACCCAACTCCCCTCACATGCACACACACAGAGACACATAGAGACACAACACAGACAGATAGCCTCCGACTATCTGCCGGTCACATGCAGCCCACACACACAAACACACACATTCCAATCAGCAGATAGCCGGCTTCAGTCTTTCCCTTGTGCTCATTTGATTACAGGGTAGAATAGTGAGATTCATTCTTACCCGATCCAGGAGAGAGCACGCCTCTGTTCTGCTCTGTGCATTCCCTTTATATCCTCAACTCACTGCAGTATCCAGATTTTTGCACTGTCGTCAGAAATAACAAAACACAAAAACAACAACAATGATGCTTTTTTTCCTGCGCAAGGTGTGTAATCCAGTTTGCAGCGGCTAATAAGCACCTTGAATCCAAGAGGCTGTCAAAACCAGCTAAGAGGAAAATCACAGCAGAGGCAGCAGTCAGATGGAGGCTGTTTGCCTGTGATGGCAAGGCGAGCAAACAAGGAATAAACTCGCCATACAGCATGAGCTGCTGTTTTGAGATCTTGCAAACAGACAGCTGGCCGGCGAGAACTTGCGCTCGGTGTTATCCACTCCCTGCCTGGCCTCTGTCTTTCTATGCAGAATGCCGTGGGGGCAGAGGGGACAAGCACAGATGTTACTGGCTCCAGGCCACACCCCTTTTCAACACTCCCAGTCCTAATAGGATGCAGCCGAGCCGTGGCCGCCGCCCAGCTCACCCCCACCCTCACTCCCATCATCACTCCCTCCCCCTCTGCCCTTGGACAACTTGTTTAGGGTTTGTTTGGAGAAGGCTTGTTTGGAGAGCTGCAGGAGGAAAACAAAGCTAAAGGTGTCAAACGTGTGTGGTGTCAATGTGGCTGTGGGGAGGCAGACGGAGAGTGAGAAAGTGAGAAAGAATAGATTTTAACTACACCCTACCATCTATCTTAATCTCTTCCAGCGAAGCGATAAAACACCTTCAACACAACCAACTGTGCAGGATTCATCCAAACAACTTACAAAATATCCAAAGGATTTTAAACAATCCCAGACACTCCCTCATGATTTACAGCAGAAACATCACTCCTGCAGCTCAGTTAATTACTTACTCACTACATCCAGCGTCCATAAACATTCCTACATTTTGACATAGTGATATTTTTTGACTCAACAAACACAGAAGTAATAAAAACACAGAGGAATTTGGTTTCCTATGCAGGATGCTCATCATATCAGTATCTCGCTTGAAGCAAACACACACAATAGTGTAGTAATAGCAGTAATTTGACCTTTACTGTAATATTTCACATGAGAGAGCCAGTAATATAATAACTCAGGTCAGGTTCTCTATTCATGTGTTTTAAGTGGAGTCACGTAAGTTTATTGTCTGTTAGAAAACTCTATTATGCCACTACAGCTCAAACTGGGATTCATTTTGACATCAAGAGACTTCTCCTCTTGGCAAAAATGGCAGATTTGATCCCATCTGCCTAAATGCATTGTTTTGAAAAGTCTTTAAACATGAATGAAACATCTCAGGATACTAAAGAAGTGTTTGCATCATGAGATTTTTGACTTCTGATGATGGTTTTTTAGTCAGATCAGTCAAGGCACGGATATGGTTTTGTGTAAAAATAGGGTGTAGATACACTTAAAAGAAACAGCTGTACAATCAAATAAATGTCAGACTGTGGCTGAGGGAGGGTGACTCACCTCTGCATCCCTGTTCATACGAGGTGACAGAATCAGACGTGGTGTCAAAAGAGAACAGAAGTCGTCTGCATGATTCAGGTCCTGCAGGTTTCAGCACAGGTGTTGACGAGGTAAGTGTCACCTGTCACTCACTTTTTTCCCCTGGTCTTCGGAGGTGAGTCAAGCGTTACTGATGGGGTTTTACTCATTTAGACATAGAGCTTTTGTTGCAAATGTTGTTATATAACTCTGTTTTGTGCGATCTGCTTCATTACAGAGTGAAGCAGCGACAGTGAAGAGTATCATATGGCGTCTTACTGAGGCTGTAAATGATAAAGTACATCTACTCGCCCAGGAAAAATCTGATCTCGGACATTTCTCTGCCAAAAGGAATTCACAAATCAAACCTAAAATATAAACTTTTTCCTTAACATCTGTGAGTGAGCACTCAGAGCATTGGATATGTTGCCTCTCCTCACCGCTTTGTCATCAATCATCACAAACCACCCCGTTTCCTTAACATGAGTAGCTCTGTGCTGTTTGGAGTTCAGTAACGTCACTTTACATGATTTTTTGGGGGGGTTATTAAAAGTTCAGTCATTCAACAGCTGCTTCTTTCAGCCATTCAGAGATGCCACCGTGTAAAGTTGCCTGCAGCATTAACATTTCTGGACCGATTCCAAGTCACGTGTTATGGCTAGCTGATATCTCAGATTCCGTATTTCCATATTTGAAGCTCTTGTTGATTCAAGAGAAACTGGGCTCATGTGAAACAGTTTATCTCTCCAGAACTGGTGTTACAGACGTCAGTGACGAGCCGCGCCGGTGCAGTCATGAATGGATAACAACTGGAAGCTGTACAGTCCTGTGTAGCTGCCTCTGAAAAGAATGTCATGCAGCTGGAATAACAGACAGGTCCCTTTCCCATGGAGGGCTCCTGTTCTGCTGGGATCATCCGTGTCAATAAGAGCCAGGACTGATGGTGCCGTGACCTCGGGGGCACTAGGTACACAGGACAGGAAATGTACGGGATGGTGGGGATGGTGACACTTTTCATAGACAGTCTTGATTGAGTCAACTAGGATTGTTTTTTCATTAGGACCAAGTTTTAGTGGCATACTATAACAAAGTGACCTCTTTATTCCAGGCACTGAGGCTTTGCACCTTCAAATTTAAAGGTAAGAAGTGGCTAAACTGTAAACCATCCTCTACTAAACCGCTAACAGAGGCTGAACACTAGCGAAAACTATGTGTGAACCTTTTCTCTCTTTCCTGAACTTTTCTGTTAATTATTAAGTATGCAAGGGAGGCCAAAACTCAACTTTACCCATTTCTCTCTGGTTTTGAAGAGGAAATAATTTTTTTTCCCCCATTGCTTTGATGTTGGCTTATGAATATTTTTTGTCATGTGTTGACCTAACAAGCTGCCTGATGGCACTGGAGGGGCATAACAGTATTTAGAAAGTTAAAAGCTGAAATCTGCTGAATTTACATCAACAGGAAAACTAGGAAGCGTGCAAATCTGATTGGCTGCAGATTGTAGATGACCCTGAAAAGTTCAGCTGTGATTACAAGCATGTTGACCGAGTTTCTCTGGTTATATAGTGAATGAAAGGACTTTGGTGACGTGTTTATCGTTCGCAGTGAGACACACGGGGTCAAAAGCCGTACACGCAGAAAGTGATACAAATGGATGGAAAATAAGTTGATCCAGAGCGGCCTGGAGTTAAGAAAAGCATCTCACAAAGCATCTCATCTCAAAATGCATTTGTGAAAATAGACAGAAAGTTGTGCTGCACACTAAAAACAACCATATTCCCGGCTGAATCATGAAAAAAAATAGTGGCTCAGACAGCTGCAAAGGAATGTGTGAAAGGGGGAACGTTATATTATGGCTCGTATCATGTGGTGGAAGGCTACAGGGCCACACCGTACATATGTTTCATTTAGGGTGGGGCTATATCTATAAATTCCACCCGTGCAGCCCTTCCCTTGTAGGAGAACGTAACGATCACAAATTGAATGCCTGGATGAAAAGGGTCCTACTGGCCTCTACCCACCCTCTGAAAAGCTTGTAATTACCCTTATGGGATAGAAAGGTCCATCCCAGAAGAGACACACAACTTTCTGCACCCCATAATCTGTCTTAAACGCAGCCAAGCAACTATAAACCTGAAAAGGAAATCCACTTGAAGTTTGAACTGCAAAATAAAAAGGGTAAATTAAGAAATCAGTTATGTTTGTAAAAGCTGGGAAAATTCATTATTTGACAAAAAAAAAAATCATAACTCAATGTCATGGTCTTCCTCGATAGATGGGAGTTAGAAACAGGTAGAAAAAGTCAGTAAGTGGGCCTTTGAGTCTCAGTTTTGGATGTTTCCTTTTTAGCAATGTCTTTGCTCAGTTATCTCACTAAAATAAGGCTGTTAGTGCCACATTTAAAGTGAATATGTACTTAAATTAATAAATATTTAATCAGTTAGAACATAAACTAAGTCACTAAACTGTTAATGCTGTCATCTTTTTTGAATATCATATTGTAAACTGGCCTCTTCAGTCACATGAAAACATAGAAAATTTAGAGCTGCGAGGATGAAAGATCTTCCCGGAAGAGGTGGAAGGCACGGCTGCAAAAATATCATGAAGTGAAAGGCAGCAGCTGCAGTGAACGTGCTTGTAACGGATTGACAGAATTTGAGGGTTAAAAGGCTGTGGCTTAACTTGTTGATCCCTCCAGATGTAGGCCAAGCTCACTACACCAAGAAATCAGCGGTTAAGGTTTTCCAGCAGGGAGATAAGGAAGAATAGACGGCGTAATGCAGTCAGTATTACAGTAGAGTTAGCATGTAAAACAAACAAACAAATCAAATAGAGTAACGTTAATCCGACATAATCCAATCAATATTCAGTCTGCTCGGAGAGTGAAGAGAGTTTCAAAGCACGGTGTGCCCATTAACTAATGTCATAAACGGATGCTCAGAGAATTAGTTCACCCGACTAAATCCATGTGAAAAGGTCTAAGGTCCTGGACCCATCTTTGACTGCCAACACAGACACACTGGCTTACGGCCGGCCAGACACATGACCGACTGACACAGAGTCTAAGGTGAAACCAAACCGGCATACAAAACACAGCCATCTTGCATGGCTGGATGACCGAGTCACAAGCTGCTTATCTCAAAGTGTGTCATAATCTCAGCGGAGGGAAACAATCTGAGACCAGACAAGCGGAAATGAAATATAAAAGCTATTAAAATCAGTTGAGAACGCCAGAGTAAAAGTTCAGCTGTACAATTAAAAAAAAAAGAAAGAAACCAAAACACGACTGGCAGAAAAGGATGTTTAGGTTCACAAGGACACCTGTTGTTTAACAGGATTGACCTGACAGCTCCTGTCTTGTGGCATCTCAGGCAAACTGCTGCGAGACAAACAGCACTGTTCAGGGTAACAGTGAACTTGAACAGAGAAACTGTGCTACATGTGGGAGAGTTACAACTGCATCTGGACTTTTTTTGTTGAGTAATTTAGTAAAGATCAGTTGCAATATCATCACAGTCTCGTTAAAGAAAAGAAGACCCTACCCCTAACCCCAAACAGCGATTTATTTTAGGAATCAGAGCACTGAAACATGAACCAGTCGTTCCATTAGATCACCTCTAAATCATAACAGTGGTAAAAGTATAACAAGTTACGTAACAGTGAGACAAGAAAGAAAGATGGAGGACAATGGTTGTCGCTAAAAGCTGTAACACAATCACGCCTGAGAAACATTTAGCTGTTGACGCAGCTGGTTTTGTGTGACTGCGAGGCTGTTTTGACTGCTTCTTTACAGTCATGTTGTCACACAGATATGTTATACTGTGGGAACCTGCATGTCACAGCAACAGCAGCCTGAGGAAACCAGGATATCTTCTGCTCCTGGAGCTGGCGGTGACAGCACTTCAGATACACAGGGAACATGTTCAGCTTGTCAATATGAGGAAACCAGGCTGATACTCATTACTTCAGGCTTTCATTAACGTTATTCAGTGTGGTTCAGATTAACAAAGACAAAGAAACCAGTTTTAATCCTGTCTCTAGGTGTTAATGTTAATTTATCTCTTGCTATGTGCCAAGTAAGTGTCACCATATTGTCTTTTCTCTTCCTGTAAAACAGTTTCAAATGTTTGATGACTCAGTCTGCACTCAGGGGCATTTCCAAAAGTTCATCCAATCAAATGTGACTTTGGGGGAGCAGCTCAGCACACTGGTCACATAAAACCACACATCACTGTTTATGGGTTTTAGCAGCTAACAGAGCAGCATGGAGAGAGATACGAGATGATATGAAATGTGTGTTTAAATATCAGTGGGTAAAAAAGTGAGGTCATATCTATTCATCTCTCCCTCATCCTCCTGATCTAACAACAGGTTTGGGTGTGTGTTGAGCCAACAGACTGCAGTAGCTCTGTTTGTCCCTGCAGCTTCACATCGTGCTCACATCTAAGCAACGCCCGCTTTTTTGCAGTCCAATCAAACGCCAAGGATTTGATTTAACTCTTGTAACGGTTTATCACTAAAATATTCAGTTTTACTGAGCAAAACGTCACAGCACAGAAAATAATACGCTCTAACTTCCGTTTCATGGCGCCTTTATCGCTAATTCAACAAGAATGTGCATGACTGACATTAGCAGCTCTAATGATGCCAACTGAGTTAACGGAAATGACATTACCACTGTAGAAATACCAAAGACATTTCAGTCTACGAGGTATCCAAATGACAGAGAGAAACAGATAAATCATGGTGTTATTACGTAAAGGATTATCTCAAATCAAGCTTTGCAAAGCAAGTTAACTCCATCCATGATCATGCCCTGAGAATTAAACACTACTCAGCTCTAAATCCTTCAGTGGTATTGTGAACACAAGACCAGAGAGGATTACAGGGTCATTTTCTTAGCTTTTATTGATAAAGCAGGCTAATTCAAGAATTTTCTAAAAAAAAGAGAGAGAAGAGATATAGCTTTAACATATTTCTCTGTCCTTGCCCGACAACTTGTCAGTACTTGAGCACGCTTTCTGGAGGGCGGGGCGGCATTTTGAGAGCAGGATAAAGCATGCCGTGCTCCGACACAGTCTGCTGCTCTATCTGATATATGTCTGCTGTTTCAAGGCCCGTTATACACGCTTCAGTTTGTGACATTTTGGCATCTGACGTGTTAGTTCGAAGAAACAAAATAGTCTCTGCAAGATATGGTCTCTGAATCAACTTGTCATTCGAAAAATGGCACAATAGGCTTTAAATTAGAAAACTTTGATATGAGACGCTATTAACTTGGAGTTTCAGGAACTCACACAAGCATCAAAACAAGCTCTATACTTGAAATCAGATGACAAAGTCTGCAGCTAGGATGTCTTTTCAATCTTTTGAGCTGAATCGTCTTTGTAAATCTTCCCTGATAAGACACTGCGTAGAAGAAATGTTCAGCTTTAGTATTAAATATGTGAAATGCTTTTAAAAACAGGCCACGTTACAAAGCTGTAGTGGCGAGCGTGATAAGGTTTACTTTGATATGCTGAACACGTGTCAGCTTTCAGTGATTGAGCTTCTATAACCACAACTACAAGTAGCAGCCTGAATTGATGACTGCACAAAATTCACCATAAGACAAAACAATGGCATCCAACAAGCTGGAAACTCTCCTGCAACAATATCAAATAAATAATAAAACAAGATAGACCCACAAAAAAACTGCAAACTCATACAAAAATTCTCATTTCCAGAGTCTCCGCTTTGGGAATTAACATTAATAATGTGACCTAGACAAAGACATGCAGGCGTGCAAGGGTTGAAACATGAATCCCATTTGGCCCATAAAAGCCCCCTCCCATCCTCCTAAACCAGCATCTCGATTATGGGACCCCCCCCGACACACACACACACACACACACACTAAACAGGACAAGACCCACATTCTCCCTTTGTTCAAGTCACAGTGAGGCTACACTCTTTCCACATCTTGTGGCTGAGGCACACAAGTGATTAATTTTGATGCTCATTGTCATGATAATCTGAGGTTTGCCTCAATACTCTCATTCTGGCAGGAGATCAGTCACTTTGTAAGTTAGTTAACTACAAGCAAACACCACTGTCGAGCAGAGAAAAAGAAATCAAGGCTATTAATTAAAGATTTTACAAGCTGGAAAAAAATAAACGATTAAAAGATTCACTTTAATCAGAAACCAACCCGGACGAGTATAAATATAGCCTGTGTCATGTGACATACTGTAACAGCCTGAGACAATTATGGTACTAGAAATAACAGGCGCTCAACCAGGAAAGGCTATTTCCCAAAACTGAAATGTTTATTAGATTGTGAATAGTCATAGAGCTTTGATAACTGTACTGAACTTGAGGCAGTTAAAGGACTTAATAATTCAAGCTGTGCATAAACATTATCTTTAGTTTACAGCTCACTGCTCTGTTCTCTGATAATCTGTATTCAATTAATACGAGTCACTTTATGTGTAAAGTGGTCTTATATATTTCTTGAGAAAAAACATTTGTTATAGAATACATTTACTGTTCTGTCTAGGGGATAAAATTGTATTATTTAGAAAGCTTGAGTTATTATATGCTTGCATCTCAGCTCCAAAAGCCCCTGAATAGATGAGTGATATCTGACTAATGGCAACATACAAATGCATTATATATCATAACCTCATATTTGAAAGTAATATTCTGTTAATTGTGGTGCATAAAATGTTGTCTTGTAAATCTATTTTAAGACTACGTGCTGCATTTTTACAGATTGTGGACGTATGATTTAGATTGTAAAGTTTTTACCTGTTTGTACACTCTTTGTAATCACAGCAGGCATTAGAAGTAGCACAGCTTGTACCCTGCTCTCAATGGTACAGCTGCAACAAGTTCAGATTGGCCCAAAATATAATTTCATAGGTCACCCAGTTCTCGTTATAGAACCATAAGACTGCAGATCAAGGCTTGTTTCTCATGAGGGAGGCTGCTATGAGGAGATAAGTCTGTGCGGGAACATCAGTGACTCGGCTGGACTTTGAAAAAAAGCTCAGCACACCTTATGATTACATACTAGTTTCAGTGATGTGCCGATTTTTGCAAGCGTGTGAGGATTTATAGGGTTTATATTAAACTCTATTTCTATCAATATTTTGACAGTGACATTAGGCTCTTAGTTTAAAATATAGCCTCATTCATCTGGGTGTGAGATCACAGCAACCTGAAGGTAATTAATAAAAAGGTTAAGTGCATTTAATTGGAATGACACATGAAAAAAGTATTGAACACGCAGTAAGAAGAAGCACTGCAGCACAGCAGGTGAGTCCACTAATAAGTCCTCTTACCTGTGCTGATTAGAGTCAGCTGGGTTCGTGCATGTGGCTGTTAGTACTTCCACTCCTTAAAAAAGGGTTAGCCATCTGTGAATGCAGCATTTGCTACCAAGCTGTCACGCAACAAACATCTCAAAGGCAAAGAACTCTCCCAAAAGCTTTGCAACAAGATTGTTGAGTAACATAAAAATGGCACAGCTTACCAACTGATTTCTCAACTCCTAAATCTTCCGATGAACACCACTGATGCTGCAAATGGAAGAGGAATTACTCAAGCATCATCCAGCGACACACAGGAGCTACTCGTAAGATTGCTGACCAGGCAGTAAGAAAATTAGTCAGAAGAGTACAGAGATATCTAAGAGCCACTTGAAAAGAGCTCCATATAGATCAGAACTGTTACAGAGAAAACAATAGGCAGCGCACTCCACCTACACAGTCTCCGAGCACGACCAACCCAAAAGACGTTACTGATGAGGAGACATGTTGAAGCTCGTTAGAAGTTTGCCACAAAACATTTTGGAATAGCCTGTAGATTACTAGAAGAATGTGGTGTGGTCAGATGAGATACAAATTTAAATTTTTGGCAATAACATTACGCACCATGTTTGGAGGCAAATTGGCTCTGCGTATAACCCTAAAAAACCTGCAGTGAAGTTCGGAGGTGGAAGCATTGAGGTGTGGGGCTGTTTCTCTTTTATGGTACTGGCAGAATCCGTATTGTTGAAGGGAAAATATATGGAGCCATGTAGCGGGATACTCTTGAGAAGAATCTGTTGCCATCCACCAGGACAATGAGGATGAGACGCGGGTCGACCCTCCTACAGGTCAACGATCCAAAACATACTTCAAAAGGAGGCTCTCAACTGGTCCCAGAGAAAGAAGACAAAGGTGTTGGAATGGGCCCGTTAATCACTCGACTTGAACCCGATAGAAAACTTGGGGAAGGAAGTGAAGATAAAGATTCACCAGCGGCCCCCCTCCCGGACTCTTCGACATTTAAAGGCTGTCTGCCAAGAAGAATGAGCCAATTGGGACACAGAAAGAGATTAGTTTCCTCGTACAGGAAGCGTCTTGAAACTGTCATTACAAACAAAGGTTGAGTCATTCCTATTTAATTTTCATTTAATGCACATAACTTTTTTTATTGATTGAGTTATTTAGCTATGTTGCTTTATTGAGTTAATACTAATGTCTGGTTTCAGTTGCAGGTGAATAGCTGAACTGGAAATGTGTTTACTGAAAACAAAGTGGACATATTGAATGTATCTGTATTCACATCTTCTAGTGGCTGCTCTGCTTTCTTTATTGCTAATTAAAAGTGGGGAAACGGTGAATGACTTGCCATGAAGGATCCATTACTCACCAGAAAGTCTGAGAGCTCTCAGCTTAAAGGCTATTAATTAAAAATCTGCCACCAATGAGTGGCTGAGCTGGAAACAGGGTGCTATGCCCTTTCACCTCCGAACAATCACGGGGGTCAAGAGTCAGCGGTCTTGGGAGGGGACGAGCAGCAGTGTGCAATAACTGGCTAGGTACTGAAACCCATCTGCCAACATCGGGGATTAGTGAATGCTTTGTGTTTTAACTGAAAAGGTACTGGTAGAGAAACAAGACCTTTAACTATATATATACATATATATAAAAAAAATCTGTTTTCTGCTATATTTAAAAAGTGGATTAAATTGCTGATAATAAAAAAGATGCTACCAGTTATTTAAAAAATAACAAGGCTGTAAAATGATATTATGCAATGTAATTGGGCTGCAACTAACTGTCAGTGCCACGATTATTGTTTTCAATTAATTGATTAGTTCAAACTATAAAATGTCAGAAAATTGTGGAAAATGTTCCTCAAAAAAATCCAGAGAGATGAAATCATATGTTTTGTTATGTAACAGCCGAAAGATAAATTTACTATCAGTGAACAGTCGGTGAAGACCAGGAAATATTCATTTGTATTAAATTCATTTGAGATCCTAAAAAGAGAAATTGACAGAAGACTGTAGTTTAAAAAAAAGACTAAAACTGATTAATTATCAAAGTAGTAAGCGATTTTCTGTCAATCAAATAATCAATTAATCAACTAATAATTTCAGCTCTACAAAAGGTTGTATGTGTTTTATGCAACGTGACATCTGTTGTCATGTTTTTAGATACAAGATACAACATTTCAAAAGAAAGATAACCTCATCAAGACCTACGATCCAGAGTTTCCCTCAACTGTGTCTCGTGATCAGTTTAGTTACATCGCCACATGGTTATGTAGCATTTTGTAAATATAGTACCAACTGATTCACAGAGGCTTAAAACCATTCCTGACAGTTTAGAGTAGAGATTCAGTCAGCGGGGATTCAGGCTATACAATCATTACTTTCTCAATATCCATCCAAAAACTACATCACATTTTTTTTTATGTTAAGAGGAGATTATCTTTTTTTCCAGGGAGGGTGGCCAGCCTCTGCTATAAAACACTGCAGGAAACCCATCGATGATAAAGGCTCTTTTCTGTTTTTGTTTATGTTTATCAAAAATAAATCAAGCTCAAGCTTAGGAGATGAGGAGCTTTTGGTTTATTTAATCATTCCTCAGAAGCAAAAACTGCAACAATCTGAGGTTTCCCATCTTGTCTTCAAATCAATAATCTTCAAAATGTGAGGTTGGGTCTTGGGTGTGGCAAACAATGGCTGCCTAACCCCAGCTGTCCCAACAGCGGGGACAAGTGTAAAGCCGGGCCAGACTGGGGGCAGGGTGTGGCATGGCAGGGGTGCCATGGTGACGGACCAGACCCGGCAGAGAAGGGATGCTAAATGAATCCATTGTCTGGCCCAAGTGAAGCACACCGCTCAAAGAATGGCACATTCAAACAGTCATACAGCCCTATTGTTGAGGCGGGCCAGCAGAGCGCTGCAGGTCCGCAGTTTATCCCACAGGATCCGACACACATCATACAGTGAGAGCTCCATCTATGATGAAGACCCCAGAAGATACGATACTGACACGTATTCAATGCAAACGACACTGGATTAATACCACTGAAAATGGCAGATCTGACTCTGATTCATCCGATGCTGCAAATGACTCCATCACATTTTTATATGTAGTTAAAGCAAAGAATAAAAACACAGAGCTCCGTCTACTCTTGTACTTTACTACTGTGCGTCATGTAGAGGTTAAAAAAATAGCCAATTCAAAGAAACACAATCAGCAACTCCTTTGATAATCAATTCCTACTTCAAGTCATTTCTCAAGCAACAAGGCCAAACATTCTCTGGAATGAATTATGAGGCTTTTTTAAAAATTGTTTTCTTTTCTTGTTATCAGACAAAACTGTCAGCTTGTTCAATCACTCAACTGTTTTCTGACATTTTGTAAGCTAAATAATTTTTCAAGAGAATAATTACCCAAAAATGAAAATGTAGGGGTGGTGATAAAATCCTCTATCACTGCACGTGTAATTACATCAAAATATTAATATCGTAATTTTTCTGTAAAATATATTGCGAAACTGTTTATGGATAACAAACAATCATAGATGTCTCTGTATTATATCACCCAACTCAACTGTGAAGGAGGAAGAGTAAGGGAATTAAGATGCAACACATACAGCGTGGGTGACAATTTAAACACAGTCTTCTGGTATGCAGACAAACAAGATGTTCAGCCCTCTCATACTATAAGCATGTTTGACTGACAGTGCCAATTCATACATACATACTTCTAGTAAGCATGCATCCACTACTCCTAAACTAAACCAATTACACACATTATATTATATTAAACGTGTTTCAAATTGTTACAGTTATCCACAGGACATTATTTATAGTAGTTGCATCCTTGCTATAACACTTGAGATCTTACACAGGGATGTCAATCATCACAGAGCTGTGCTTCAACACCTGCCTCTGTACATTAATGCCACCACAACATCTATAGACCACCGTGCTGACATATGGTGGTCTCAGGGGCTCAGCTGTGTTACTGCCGCTCCTTAATGACATCCTGCATTGAAAAAAATAATTAGAGTGTACCTCCCCCCTCCTCTGTTGTCATTTACTCTTTCACTGTGTTGTCCTTAATGTGAGCCAACCACTGAGGCTGGTCCCCATACTTCTGTATTGCCAGTCCTGTGAAACTTAACACTCAGTTCATTAACCCAGTAACCCAGGAGTGCTTCAGAAGCG
This sequence comes from Scomber scombrus, assembly GCF_963691925.1. Lineage (NCBI taxonomy): Eukaryota > Metazoa > Chordata > Actinopteri > Scombriformes > Scombridae > Scomber > Scomber scombrus. The sequence continues at coordinate 14,941,996 of NC_084986.1, forward strand.
CTTGTGCATGCTGACAGACAGAGGGGTAGGTACGATTTACCGCCACCATTTATGGACTGCTACCTTTGATGTTGACACATGAAAGGAACCCTTTGCCACTTTCTGATATCTTTTCATAGAGATTGCTTATCTACAATCTTATCCATCATGAAATACTTGCTGAAGCTCTCAGAGCTGTAGAAGCCTAGTTGTCTTTTGCCATGTGGCTAGTTAAATTTTATTTTATTCTGGGTTTCTTTGGGGGGGAGGGTTCATTAAAGCCCATAATGCAAGAATTGAGAATGGCTGTTGTTCTGGTGGACTAGACGCACCACGTGATGTTGCATGTCCCCAGCTTGAAGCCAGCTGGGGACTTTTGTTGGATGTCATCATCTCTCGTCTCCTTTCACTCTCTATTAGAACTACTATCAATAAAAGCTAAAACGCCCAAAATGTCATTAAAAAATAGTTGAGAATGGCTGCCAAAAGCAAGGACAAAGCATCTAATATCCCAACGGGTACAACTGACTTTTGAGTGCTCCACTTATCCACCAAAACACACCGAAACTGAGTAACAATGCCACAGCCAGTATCACCAGGGACAGTTTTCATCAGAATCCGTTTTCCGACAGCAGGGTGACAACAGGGGAGATGATGCGAAATATCAACAATTGACCAGTGCCAACAAAAACATGTCTGTAGTAGCTGTCACCGAAGGCTGTGGTTGTGCAGAGGAAGCGACGCCAGAGTGTGTCACTTGCTGTGCTTATGATTGCCAAAAGTGACTAGCAACAGGCCATTGTTCATTTGTTGTGGATTGTAGAGTCACACGCAACAGCTGTAGTGTTTACTCATCAGGCAGGGAGGCGTACATGATTATGACTCAGGCTAACAGACAGGTAAACACAGTCTTTTCCAATGGCAGGCTGCTCTAAAGGTTCACCGCTGAGAACTTAATGCACAGTGTTTACATGCAGGCACTGTGGGACAGCCAGTCTAAACATGAGACCACAGAACTCAATGACAGTATTAACAGCATAAACTGAGTTATAAGTCAATCAAACTACTGTATATAAACAACAACATACTCACTAATACCAATATATCAGTGATAAATCAGTGCCTGATTGCAGCCTGCATATATCTCAGCTGGGTGCTAATGGAAAGGCTTGCAGCACAAACCACTTTGAACCACTTTGAACCACTTTGAGCAGTTCCAGCTGACTAATCATCTTCAATGTGCACCTATTCAGAAAAAAACAGGACACGTAATTCATATGTCAGGGCCTGTCGACGGGTGTTCTGTAAGCAGCCAACTCCCTGTCTGAGCATTAACACTGTGGACAAAATAACAGCATGGTACATCACGTAAGGCTTCTCCCATGTTTACAGTGAAAACACGTCAACAGATCACCCAACAGTAAGCCCTCTCACAAGGCAGCGGCCCATTACAAGCACATACAGGCCCCCTCAATGATTTAGAGCATTTTAATTCTCGGGAATGCAAGCCTTTTCTGATAACCGCCTGACTGGGTGTAAGCCTACAACCAGAATGATGAGATAATTTGTGTTGTGCTCTCTGACTGACCTGTAACTTCATGGCTTGAAGACGTGACTCATGCCACTTCTCAGCAGGGGGAAACAAGTGAATATTAACTCAGAACAGGTGAAGTATCTTATGTCTGAAACCTCTGTAGGCGACTTTAGGTCTCTTTACAACGGCCAAGCCATTTAAAAATTGTATGGTGCTGGAGCATGTAAAGAGATACTCATATGAGTACAACTAAAACACTTGCTTTAGGTGCAAATGTGTTATTATCCTAGCATACTTTGCAGCTAAAATTACAACTCAATCTACACAAAAACTTAAAAGGCAATCAAGTAGCATGGCCAAATGTTTTACTTTATAAATCAGCCAGGTCAACTGTTCTGCAAGTAATTGAACATAATCTGTCCACTCCAGACCAGTGTCAAGTTCATTTTTCAACCATAAAATGTCCTGCTCAGTACATAGCTTTGTCCCAGTTCTTTAATAACTACATTTAAGGGCTCTAAAAAAAGATTATTATGTTTTAACTCTTAAAAGTTAATATAGGTAACCACAAAATATAGTCAGACTATACTGCAAGTTCTAAAATAAGCAATTCATTACTATACAGATTCTTATGAGCTTTATCTGCGTCCCATGATTCCCATCCCAACATTATATCATACTGAATCTGCTAGATACAACACATACAGTAGATAAGACCTGCTGCTGCTTTACATAACTATCAAAGAGCTTACACACCTTTCACATGTAGATTAATGAACATAATGGCTTTTTAACGTGATCGTTTCTGGTTTGCATCAGTATGGCTTTAGCTAGTATGGAGGCATTGGAAAGTGCAGCTGGGTGTGTGGACAGGTCAGATTCCCGACTGACAAACACTTTGCAAAATAGATGCAAATGTCACCCGACTCCTGTCTGGTGACTCCTGCCTGCACCAGGTTTTAGTCACTGAGGTTAAAACCTTAGTGAATTCAACAAAAGACCCGAAAACAGCTTCGGTAAACTCGGTTGCCTCCGTTAATGATGGCTATTGTATTGACCCGGCCACACCGGTACGGAGGTCACCACCAACACCGCAACTAAACGGCCCTGTGTGGCTAATAACGCGTTACAGTTTTATCCAAACAAACCACAATGGCTCTTACCTCGTCACGTTGGACATTATTCTTGTTAAGGATGTCCACAAGTTCACCAGGTAGGCAAAGAAAAAGTACCAGCAACAAAAAGAAACCCACGGTCCAGTCGGCAGAGATGATTCAACAGACTGGTTGGTCCGATCTGCTCGTGATGTCATCGAGCTTCAACTACACTTGATGCGCATGCGCCGTCCTTTGTTAATCCAGCCATGAATCCAGCGCTATATGAGCGTCCTAAACTATCCCCCTCACCCAAATCTGTGAAATACCAGCGTTAAATTTAAAGTTCATGCGACCAAAACTTACATGGCAATGCTTTCAAATTGTATTTATTAGAGTTGGGATGGTTTATATTAATCTTTATGTTCTTGTAGTGTTATAAAATGCATTATATTCTAATCACCAAGCACAGATTATAAGAAAATGTACACAAATTATATAGTATGGAATTATAGTAGCTAAATTAACATATAATTCTGTATAAAAATTACAAGTAATCAAAACAGAATCACAGGCTACCTACTAATGTGTGCCATATGCCTCCTTTTCACCCCTCTCCGCGGGGGGACGACGACAGAGCCTTCTCAATTGTTGTCCCCACTGTCTGTTACTCACTCCCCCAAATTTCTCAAGACCCACCTTTTTTTAAATCTGCTTTTACTGTAGTTGTTTTTTTTATTTTTAGTTTTGTTTTCTCTTCTCTACATTCATTTCATTGATTGTTTTCATTTATTCTGTATGATTTTGTTTTAATTTGTCTTTGATTCTGTAAAGCGTCTTTGAGTATTATTAGCGCTCTATAAAATGAATGTATTATTATCATTATCATTATTTCTTCAAAGGTTTGTTACAGCCAGGTCAGTTTAGTCTGGTATACAAAAAAAAAATTCCATAATGAGTTAATGTGGAATATATTCTTTATATCCTGAGTCTGGGGTCAACAAAAGCAACTGTTTATAAATAGATTTACAATATCTCCATATAGTGACTATACAGGTATAAGCATTCAGTTTATGACATCTATGTAACTACTTTATATCCACCATATATACATGGAGATCTGCTGAGTGCAGCCGTAGTTTAAGTACACAATCAATTTGGCTTTTCAATATAAGTAAATGTTAACGCTGTAAAACATGAATGTTTTGAAGAATTTGAAGGACTAATGGAAACGATTTCCACCTCCCTCATACAGATAAATAAACAGACACTAAGCTTCACGTAACATGAGTTTTATTTCAAAATACAACCCTCTGAACCTTCACAGTTTGATGTTTTAACTTCTTCTGAACAAACTTATGAACACACTAAAATAGACAAATTTCTGTTCAGGCAGTGCTTCTATTTTTTCTTAAAACTCTTCACCCTCCTCCTCTCCCTCACCCTCAACAGAGTCCATTCCCACCTCCTCATAATCCTTTTCCAGAGCCGCCATGTCCTCTCTAGCCTCGGAGAACTCCCCCTCTTCCATCCCCTCACCCACATACCAGTGAACGAAGGCGCGTTTGGCGTACATCAGGTCAAACTTGTGGTCGAGTCGAGCCCACGCCTCTGCGATGGCGGTGGTGTTGCTCAGCATGCACACGGCCCTCTGGACTTTTGCCAGGTCTCCACCGGGGACTACAGTGGGCGCCTGGTAGTTGATACCCACCTTGAAACCAGTAGGGCACCAGTCTACAAACTGAATGGTGCGCTTGGTCTTAATGGTGGCAATGGCAGCGTTGACATCTTTGGGCACCACATCACCACGGTACAAGAGGCAGCATGCCATATATTTGCCGTGGCGAGGATCACATTTCACCATCTGGTTAGACGGCTCGAAGCAGGCGTTGGTGATCTCTGCTACCGTTAACTGCTCGTGGTACGCCTTCTCCGCGGAGATGACGGGAGCGTAGGTGGCCAGAGGGAAGTGGATACGGGGATATGGCACCAGGTTGGTCTGGAACTCCGCAAGATCAACGTTAAGAGCGCCGTCGAAACGAAGGGAGGCAGTGATGGAGGACACGATCTGACTCATGAGCCTGTTCAGGTTGGTGTAGGTGGGTCGCTCGATATCCAGGTTCCTACGACAGATATCGTAGATGGCCTCGTTATCCACCATGAAGGCACAGTCAGAGTGCTCTAAGGTGGTGTGGGTGGTTAGGATGGAGTTGTAGGGCTCCACCACAGCAGTGGACACCTGAGGGGCGGGGTAGATGGCGTACTCCAGCTTCGACTTCTTGCCGTAGTCGACAGAGAGACGCTCCATCAGCAGGGAGGTGAAACCAGAGCCGGTACCACCTCCGAAGCTGTGGAAGACCAGGAAGCCCTGAAGGCCGGTACACTGGTCAGCCTGAGGACAGAGGAGCAGACATTGATCCACATTAGAAACACAGTGATATAATTTAGATGACTGAAACCTGGAGTGTAAAATAGAGCAGGGACCAATCGATTTATCAGTAATTAAAACATAGAAATACAATTTTATTTGACCTGACCCAAACCACAATCAAATAAAAATGCGGCATTACTCTTAGATCGATGTATTCATGACTATGAGTGTGAACATGAACATGGCGTTTGGTGTGGCCAGATCTTATTCTAACTTAAAATAACATTATCAGGCTTGTCTTTTATATTTGAAAAGACAAATGTTGCTGGCAGATTTTAGCAGCCGTGTAAAGTAGGCACTTATTCTGTGAGCTGGCCAAAATACAAAATGAAGCTTTGCTGTTGTTTGGTAACATTAAACTTCCTGTTCATCGTTGTCTATAATGTTATACTCTATCAAAGACAAGGCCTTCAAGTAATGAACAACATTCTGCTAGCTTGATAGTTCTGTTTGCAGCTCAGGGATAAAAGTTAGGTAGAGGAAAAAGGGATTTATGATGCTCACATCATTTGAAAAAAAAAAAAAAATCTTAGCATTTATAGATAATTGTGTGCCCTCTGGTGGTGCAAAGGTGAACTGCATAATGTGATTGTATGAGTGTGAGCTTATATAAATCATATACAGCTGTCACTTTCTTGATACATCACTTCTTGGTAATTAATTGTTGTCCCAGGATTTCTGTGACCCCCGTCTGCTCTGAATTTACCCACCAGCTTGCGGATCCTGTCCAGCACCAGGTCAATGATCTCTTTGCCGATGGTGTAGTGACCACGGGCGTAGTTGTTGGCAGCATCCTCCTTACCAGTTATCAACTGCTCAGGGTGAAAGAGCTGGCGGTAGGTACCAGTCCGCACCTCATCTGAAAAGAAAGGTTCATTCTGAAATTATTCAGTGGTTTTGACTTACTGAAATCAAACAGTAACTGTGGTATTTAATCAGGAGTTTACCGATGACAGTGGGCTCCAGGTCCACAAAAACAGCTCTGGGGACGTGCTTTCCAGCTCCAGTCTCACTGAAGAAGGTGCTGAAGGAATCGTCTCCTCCTCCAATGGTCTTGTCGCTAGGCATCTGTCCGTCAGGCTGGATCCCATGCTCCAAGCAGTAAAGCTCCCAGCAGGCATTGCCAATCTGGACACCAGCCTGGCCCACGTGCACTGAGATACACTCACGCTGGAGGAAAACAGGACATTTATGACTTCAGGCTAGTTCATACTGATCAGATGCTCAGATTTCTGAACATATTGAAAAACAGCGACTAATAGTGGATCTTAAGTAAATAACATTATGATTAAATAACCTGATAAATGCTGCACATTAATTAATTTACACTCTAAATAAACAGAGGGAGACTTAAGATAACTTGGCAGATGTTAATGGATACTGAAAATCATTTGACTTCAATGGCCACATCTGGTTCTTCTTTGTGTTTTTTGTGAGACAGTGAGTAGATTTGTTTTTTTTTTTCCTTAATGCTACAAATATCACAAATCTGCCTCAGGGGGCTTAACAATTAGCCCCTGGATTTGAATCAAGAAAAACTCCCTAAACCTCAAGAAGAAAAACAGAGGAAGGATCTGTGTCAGGACAGACACACGTGCAATAGATGTGTGAACAGAACAGATAAAAAAAAACAAAATTACAGAAATACAGCATTGAGCCTGAAATATGAACGGAGAGACTTAATTTATAAATGATCATCAGTCGTATCTCCAAAGTGTTTTGACTACAGATGAGACAACGTTGCTCCCGCCGATGAGGATCTTCATCTTATTCCAAGTTCCTCCATGTTATCTAAATTTAAAGTAAAGTAAGAGCAATTGTGGTGTGTTCCAAACTGTTTCCCATCTTTTTGGCTTTTGATTGATAATTGTTTAAACTCTTTTTATTCTATTTTATTGTATTTGTTTTGATGGTTTACATTTTTTTTCTACTTTAATTTATTATCATTCTATAAGTTTTATTTTCTTATCTTCTTTTGTCTTTTAATATCTTTTTAACATAGTTTTAGTCAAACTTGTATTAAACTTCATCTCGATCATTTCATTTTATTTTGTATGTAAAAAAAACCAGGACCAAGCTAGGCTTAATTTATCAGAAATTAAACTTGATAACTCTCCAGTTAACCTTAAACCAAAATGTAATACTAATGAGGGCTGCTATGTATTTTGTTTCTTTAGATCTGTTTCAATCAATACAAAGACAACCTCACATTCATACTTGGCTACCATGTTTCTTTTGGCTGTGAGGTGTGAAGATAATGAAGACTTTGACATAATAACCATGAAACTGCTTTTAACCTTTTTCCCGCCGCTGAGGATCCGTTATTTGAGTTCCTTCATGTTGTCGAACTTTAAAACCAGTAATTTATTACTAACAGCCATAATTAACACTGAAAAACCAAAAACACCATGAAGCTATGCTTCATTTTCAAATTCATCAACCATAAAACTGCTGTATTCCTTGACTACGCTTTACGTTTCTTTCAGTTAACATCACAGTGTTAACCCTATGTGCTAACCTACTGTTAGCTTAAACTTTGATGCAAAGGTTCTTCAAATAAAACCCTACTAATTCAGTGAATTGATAGCGAGGTTATAATTCATGTGGACTATTGCCTTCTTAAAACCACTTTATATACTCACCATGTTTCTTAACGCTCTGTGAAGATAAGGAAAAGTGTTATTTGTCGGGAATTTGATCTGACTCTAGTCGCTGCTGCCGCCTGTTAGTTTGAATGTGTTTTTTTTTTTTTTACACTGGCCGAGGTTTTTATAGTCGGATCCTCCGACAAGGCGCTGATGATTCTGATTGGCTGGCAGTCACAAGAGCTATTTTCCTATTGGCTAGATTAAAACAGTCTATCAATCTTAACTGCTCTCTGTTGCTATGACAAACATTCTTCTCACCCTCCAACACATCTTAATAAAGTTAAAAGTGGATGACCGTTTTACTCTCATTTCAGTCACATCAGCAAACACTGTTTCAAGCAGGTTTATCCTCCTTCGTGGTGTTACAACACGGAAAACCATTAGTCATGCCACAGCTTCTGTTTTATTGTTCACATTTACAGAATTGAATGTGTGAGTACAGCGTTTATACAGAAAGCCTACTTGTCCATACAGCAAACAGACATATAACACATCTCCTCACACTATATACAGGTTTAAGCCATGATAAAGCCCAGGCCACTTGCACACTTGGCATAATACTCAGTCACTCACAGTTTATGACAAGCTGATGCACTCTAGATGTTCAGTAATGTGATAGATAACAGTACTGTACATGTACTGTATTGTTGTTACCCGGATGGTGTTTACCACAGAGGGGGCAGCTAAAGGGGGGAGAATGGGGAAATTCAGGATTGTCTGAAGCGAATCTGAACCTTTCCATTTTCAGACGCAATAACTGCCTCATTTATCAATAATTTGACTTATACAATTTTGACTTTGGACTGCGTCTTTGTTTGGTTTGTTTTTTGCAAAAATGAAGATGTTTTTTAGAAATATGATCACTAGTTTGTCAGCAGCACCATGCTGGTCCTGAGATTAAGTGTTTCAGGTGGAGTCTGTCACAGCCACATCACAATAACTGGCATGTTTGGTAATTTGAGAGCTAGGAGAAGAAAAAAAAAGGTTTGTGATTCTATGAATATGCAAGTTATTAGAAAATGAGTTTCTAATGGGGCAAACAAAGTCAGAGATGGTTTGGCTGATGATTTCCAGTGCCTTTTCATGTAGAGATCCTGCTCACAGATCTTCTTAAAAACATTAATAAAAACGCACAGACCTTAGAAATAAGATCCAAAACTGTTTAAAGCCAGGACTCATTTAAAACATGATAATACTGTTAATTACTTGAGCAAATTCAATGAAAATAGCTCAATTGGCCCCTATAACACCTTCAACGACACATCTGATCCTCAGCACTGTTGAAATGACAATATCTAATTTTTACTTTCAAATTCAAGATCTTTCTCATTTGCATCTAGTTAACACTTGTTACCCAATTGCATCACACCTTTTGGAAACTGCAGCATGTGAGCTATTAATTTCTGGCTTAATTAGATTACAAAAATATAAACTCGAACTGAATTGCCCATTCAAACAGTGTTTAAAACAGCTTGACAGATCTTGAAATCTCATGTTATAGAAAAAAATGGATTACTGTTCGAAGCCTTACTTAAAATTGGTAGGCGCTTTAAGTTTATTTATCTTCATAACACACAACACTCCTGCATCCAGATTTAGAGTTTTAAACAGAAGACACTGAATTAACAAAGTCTTGCAGTAGTGTTCATGAAATACAATTTACAATAAATTGTGAATTTTTAAGTCAACCAATATTTATCTTTTCTTTAATACATTTGCTTTGTTCTGACTGGGCTGTGTAGTGAATACTGAGGATTTAAAACACCTTCTGCTCCTCGAGAAATGTCTAGAAAGACTTCAACTGCCTGGAGCTGTTAATCATTACTGATAGCAGCAAATCAATTGATTATCTCACTCAACATTTCTGCAAGGTCTTATAGAGTAATAGAATTTAAATAGTTGAATCTATATTCATCTTTGGTTAGAGTACAGTTAAAATCAAACACAAAAAAAATCTCCCTAGACCAGGGTTTTTTTCTGAGTTAGGGTTTTCTTTTTCTGCAAAGGGGTCAAATTGGTAATTTAAAAAAAACAAAAACAAAACAAGAAAAACATTTTTTGATAATTTCCAGTTACTTTATAGTGTCATGTAAACCAGTGCCACCATTACGGGATGGAGATGGCTGAATAGGTGTGCAAGAAATACTGAGACAAGGTTAGTGTTTTATTCTTCAAGTTGATCAAGTTGATGTCTATTACATAATGGACATTGAATTGGGGTAAAATCAAGTTGGGGCAATGACAGCAACAGGTTGAATGGGGGGGTGGGGGGGTCAGGATGGAGTGGTTTAAGAGATTTTCGCATTTGGAGTGCTTGTGTTTCACTGTGTGTGCGTCTATGTATGTGTGTAAATAACTGTGTCAAGAGTTCAATGCCCTCTGCTTCAGAAAAAAAAGGATTTTGTAAGAAGCATGAGGCCAGGGGAGATTATGGCCATGGGGAGAAGATGGAGCACCAGGCTCCTTTGTTCTTGGCTCTTGGGTTTGTCACTAGTCCAGCTGTTAGCCAGAGGTCAGCGGAGCGGGACGCTATGCCAGGGAGCGCTGACGAGGCTTGATCCTAGGATAGAGCTGTAAAGGATTCAAAGAGAAAGAAGAGAAACTTTTAATATGAATAATTTGAATTAGATTTTGTAGGCTTTACTTGTCACTGACCTATTTCAATTTTCTTTTCTTTTTTTTTTACATTGTTACAGCTATGACTACAGCTACACAATAAATCAAATACAATGACTTTGCAATAATATCAATCTTTCACCAACCAGAATATATTGCAATTATTACTTGATAATTTGCCAGAATCTAAATACATTTTTTATTTTGCCAATTACTGCCTCAATTAATTGTTTTATCAATAAAATTTAAGAAAATTCGGATTAATATGACTGACCCAGCAGTCCTAATACGGTTGGGCCAAAAAAAAACAATCAAGCCCTAAAAAAATGGTCATAGTGACTTCATCAGATGTTTTTTGTGTTACCACCAGTCGGAGGATGGATACCTTAAGAAATGTAATTTACAATGAGACAAACAGAACAATTCATTTTCTGATTTACTTCAGGCTAAACAAATCAAAAAATGGGAAAAAAAATGTCACGCACTAAAGGATAAAAAAATAATCCATATTACATTGATAGTCAGTAATGTAAACATGACAATTTCCAGGTTGTCCTTCAAATAACGTTTATTATTTCCCTACAGGTAAACTGATTAAAACTTCGTTGTTACCCCCAGCAGGTTGCGGGGTACGTAGCCCTCGTTGTCCTCGTGCCTTGCCCACCACCAATCCGTTTCACTGTCATCCTGTCGTCGCAGAATGGTGATGGCGTCGCCCTCGCTGAAGGACAGCTCGTCTGCGTTCTGAGCTTCGTAATTCCACAGAACGTACACCGTCCCTTTGTTCATTACGCCCAACTTCTCCTGAACACCTGCACAAAAGAGTCAAAACCAGACTGTCAACACAGAGTGCATGTATCCTAAAAGTAATTATTTTTTTTGCAATAACCATTCAGGGTTGAATTGTTATTTTTATTCTGGAGTGAACGAGTAGTGTCCTGGTAGTGTTGATAGTTACCATATAGGAACTGGGAACACTGGATGAAGCCCTCCTCCATTTCTTCACACTTATCTGCAGCTGTCTCCACATCACTGATGGTGGTAGCAAAGATGGCTGCCCCTGACTCAACCAACAACTTGCAGAGATGAACACTGTTGCAGGAGGCAGCGCAGTGAAGTGGAGTCCTATTCAAACAAAGAAAAGCAGGAAAACTCAGAGACAAGAACAGAACGAGACAAACTGGGTAAAATTTCTTTAAAACAATCACTCAAAACTCTTGTTTCGGAGAGCTTGGACTCACCATCCGTCACTGTCTGCTGCGTTAACGTTCACACCAAAATCCAGCAGGAACTTGACTATGTGGTGATGTCCTGCACACACAGCGTTGTGCAGGGGTGTGATGCCCTCATCATTGGCAGTGCTTGGATTATCCACCTGGAAAAGAGAAGGACCCAGTTGAAAAGATGAAGGCTTATCCAAAATGCATGTATGCAATAAATTAAATGATACGTAAATAGGACCAGCATACCTCATAGATGATCCTCTGGACGAGGTCAAACTCTCCCTCCAATGAGGCATCCAGAAGGAGAGCCAGAGGGTTAAACTTTACTCTGAAGCCGTGGCCGGTGCGGTCAGAGTCGGGCTTCTTCAGGTTTGTGCGCTTCTCCTGTAATAATGGAGAGAAAAGACCAGACTTTAGTCATTTAAAATACTTCAGATGTAACCTTTAATAAGTTCTTGTGTATGTGCCTCTCACCAGGGGCTGTGACAGCATCGTGCCGCTCTCCTCTGGAGTGCTGACCTCGAGCACAGGGCTGGGCAGCGAAGCCTCAGAGCTTCCCACGTTGTTGTTGTTGTCATCCTCCTCCTCCTCCTCCTCCTCTAGTCCCTCTGCCTCAGCTGGGTCCTCAAGTCCTTCTGGAGGGGAGGGCAGCGGCTGGTTGTCATTAGTGTCAGTAGATGGAGGTGGAGCCTCAGAGCCCAGCTCGTCTGCCCCGGGTGGTGGCGGCAGCAGCGTCTCAGACAGAAGGTTGCCATTGTCTGTATCAGCCGCAGAGTCACCTCCCAGATAGCCGGGAGGATTGGCTGGCTGATAAAATGGTGTTCCATTACCAGCACCATTACCACCTCCTGATCCACCGACTCCGTTTCCCTCTATACCTCCTGCAAGAGTGTTGAATCTCTGGTAGAGTAGTTTCTGGATGTTGGGCCCACTGGGGCCCTCTGGCTCTGTGATGGAGCTGCGCTTCTTTAGGGGTCTCGGAGCATTGGCCAGCTTTTTGCGGAGCACCTCAAGATCGGCATCACTTTGGTAGCGCAGCGGGGAGTGTACCATGGGTGTTAGTTTAGTGGGGCTGAGTGGTCGAGGAATGTTCTCCACACTGGGAGGAGGCGCAGAGGGTTCAAGGTGCTGGAAGCCTTCATGATCATCCAAGTCACCGTCAAACATATCCTCGCCACCAGGTGGGCCATGGAGCAGCGGGAAGGCCCCTCCAGCCTGGACGAAAGGCAGGGGCGAGGGAGGTGTTGAGCTTGGCGGGAGAACAGGCTTCCCGTACACTAGAGACAATATGAAAAAAGTTTTTGAGGAATGTGAAGAAACAAAAGAAAAAACCAAACATCTACAGTGAGATTAGAACTGTAATCAATCAGTATTTTCTTTACTGATTCTAACAATAATTTTAAGAATAAAATTGTCAGTGAAAATTGCTAATCAGAAATTTTCAGACCTCAATATATTTTTATTTTATTGATGTTTTGTGAACCCAATTTACAATGAATCAGTGAAAGTAGAAGATATTTTAGAAGTTTCAATATGATGTTTGCTTGGCACTTATTTTTATTATCACATCATTTTTGCAATTCAGATTATGTACTACCTGACTAACGGTGACGTTTGAATAACTACAGTATATTTACCAGTGTGTGCTTTTTTGCTCAGTCGTGTGTATTTTTAAATGTATCTACTTTATCTCATTTTCTTTTTATACCGTCTTGTATTTTCTCATTACTGGGCTACAAGTGTTGCTGTCCACTTTATTTGTTTGTTTTGTTTATTATGTGTAACTATGTCCATAAACCTCTTTCAGGAGTCCTTGTAAAATAGAGAGAAAGTCTTAAAGTCTAAAAGATAAATCAACTAGTTGTTTCTGCAATAACTGTCATAATTTAAGACGCATGGCAGATGTGGAAAATACTGTCTGCTGTAACTTCATAAAAAGCTCATGTTAACCACTTTACCAATTTTTATTTAAGAGGGCAAAATGGGATCTTCTAAGTGGCAGTAATACAAAAAGAGACCTTTTCGCAGTAAAAAACATAATCCAATGATTCTTTCAACAATCAAACTGTCTCATTATGAAAGCAGCCTCTTTCTTCTCGGCTCTTACCTGCTTTGAGAGCAGGCTTGGGTGGCTGGCTCTTTGGTGCCGCCTGCTGGAGGTACATGTGATAGATGGAGCTGGAGTTCATGGTAGCTGGGCCTTTGCGGGGCGACTGAGGCCGTGATCCTCTGTCTGGGATGAAGGGGCGTACTGCCACAGCTGGTGGGGGATCCAGTCGCTCGCTCAGCCCAGGAGGAAATAGCGGTGCGTTCGGCTGGAAGGTGGGGCTCGGCGGCACTGAGATCCGCTGCTGGATCTGCTGGGAGGATGAGCCTGTGGTGGGGGGGACACGGGGCCAGGCAGGAGCCGGCGGGTTTGGGAGCGGGCGAGGAGGTGGTGCGTCCTTGCGACGGTCCAAAGAGCTGGCTGAGGTTGCGGAGGTGAGGTGGGAGCCGTAGGGAGGTGGCTGTGGCTTGGGTATGGCAGGGGAGGCCATTTTGGAGTCTAGCACCTATGAAGAAACATTAAAGCACATTATTTTTTCTTTCCCAATTACATCAGGAGGTTAACAGCTATAAACACAATGAACATCCTTGTATACATTAAAGGGGATTTGAAGAAAGAACACTCACCTTTTCTGCATTTGGGGCAACAGGGGAGCCTGTGGGAGGGCTCTTGCCCTGGGTGTCAGTCCCTGAGTCTCTTCTCTCAGGAGGCTTTAGAGATGTACTGGTCTTGCCTACAGTAGGCCAACCAGTATCATTAGCTACGACATAAACAGGACACAGTAAGTGTGTTGCAGAGGGAAAAAAGTGGTATGAACAGAATAAGTCTCTTTTACATCTCTGGGTAGTAGCAAAGCATGTCCACCAGATCTAGGTCAAAATGGTTTAATTTCCATATCTTTAATAATTCAAGTGTTTCTGAAACAATTGGAATTGAAGTATGCATCACGTTTTATACACGCACTGCATGTACATTTGTAACATTTTGACCTAGCATTGGTATTAAATGGAGGGTTCAGGATTTTGAGAAGTGTATCCTATTAACCAGAAACCACTGAGACATTCAAACACACTCAAAGCTTAATTTTACACATTCGTAAGCAAAAATAATGAAGGAATCAAGGTTAATCAAAAATTCCTGCACAAAGCTATTATATAAATATTTGTGTCAGATGATGGTCAGGTCATTTTTCAATCTTTTGAAAAACTCTGTGTTGAAGGTCTTTGCAATTTTAAACATGAGCTCATGAAATTGTATTTTGGTTGTCAATTTATCGGAACCACCACAAATGAAACATTTCAAGAGGGGCTATTGATCAATAGGACAAAAATCCTGAGCCTTCACTTCACAGCGATGATGGAAATGAATGTACCTGCATTAGTATTTTACTGCTGTGCTTGTATTTAGTCATGTATTGTTTTAATTGTGTTACTTTAGTAACAAGCAGACAATTCGGGGATGGGCAACAAGTAACTAATGTAATGCAACTAATGTCTGTGTTTATTTTTAAACACTGACTTATCCCAAAAAAACTAAGAATATGTGCATGATTAAAAAATGCACATCAAACAGCAAAGATAGGGTGAAAAGAAAGAGAATGGAAAAAGAAAGACAGCAAAACAACAGTAATAGGTGTCGTAAATTTCAACAGAAATCAGTTTCAACCCAAAGGTGTCTGTGGCAAATTTTCCAACATTTTCTCTAATACCTATATTTTGATGTTAATTAGAAACACAGTACACAATTCATTGAATGATTTCTTGTGAAGTTCTAGCTTTAGATTTAATTTACAGAAAGAATAAACTAAAATAGATTAATAGACAGTTCAACAAACACTAACCAGAGTCTGAAAGGTATCAGACTGATCTGGGTCTTTCACAGATTATTAGGAGTAACAGTTGCTAAGTGAATCCAATGATACTTTGACATGAACAAGTTTAATTCCTTGTCATGTAAAGTGCTTGGTCGCTGTGAGAACATGGCGTGAGGGTTAAAGTTTGTCGGGGGGGGGGGGTTACAAAAGCACCAAATATTTTGGACTACTTTGTATGAGTAAATTCATGAGACACTAGATTCATTGAACCTTCTCAGAAGTGCACAAACGCACATGGGATCAGCAGTGCTTCATTAGTGACATTTTCTTCATAGGAGGCACCATGTCAATTGGGATTACGAGTGTAAAATTTCTGCAGATGGCAGCAAAGTGTTTCAAGATGGCAGCACACTAGCTTTGACGTCATCAGCCAATCCACAAAGGAAACACTTTAAATGAAATGTCAACATGTACTCATGCCAGGTTATGAAAAAACGGGCTGAGTACTATACTGGCAGGAAAGCTTAATGACGCCAAACAAGGCTGCTTCTGCCAGTCAGCGATTGTTCGAGTTAAGCAGGCACAGATGCTCATCTCCTCCTCAGATTCTACAGCTGTGCATGTAAGCTTCATTTTGTCTGAGACTAGAGGAGAATATCGGTCCCATCACTTGCACAGATGATCAGTTTTGTGGAGTATGAAAACATCTGCAGGTGTAGTGTGATTAGGCATAACCCATTCTTTGGAAACTGAAATTCTCAGCCAATTAAAGAAATAAGCAATTTTTAAAGATTTAAATAAGATTATAGGCCTGACTCTGATACATTACAGCTGTAGTTTGTAGAAAAATCTCCACAGCATGCTGAGGACCCTGTGCTTTAATTGAAAGAGAAGGTTCAGAAGGTGCCATCCCTCTGCTTTATGCAGCACTGTGCACTCACGGGACATGCCGTCAGAGCCAGAGGAGGCTCCAGGGCCCGGGTGTGATTCTGGAAGGGACGGGGGTACCGGGTCCACAACGATGTCTAAATCAGACACCTTCCAAGGGGCGGGAGGCTTTCGCACACCGTCTGCCCAGCAAGCGTTGACCCCACCCCACACCCAGTGAAACAGAGACAATACAAAGACATGAAAGGAGAGAAAAAGGGAGGTAATCACAGCACACACGACACAGGAAGAGAGTGAGTCCAGGCAGAGAAGTCAGGTATGAAGGAGACAGCGTAACAGTAGGGCCCACCAGGGGATTTCAGTCCAAAGCTTTTCATGCGAGATGCGTTAAATGTGTAGTTGTGTAAGACTCCATGTCTTCAAGCTACTCTGTAACTGAAACAACCTCCATCTACTTTACTACCAACTCTTCATGTTCTTGCTGTCTTAATGAGAGAATGAAGGGAAAAAACCTTTCCTGCACCTTCAAAAAAAGAAAAAAAATGACTGAATTTCCTTTAAAAGGTAATAATATTCACTACTAACTACACTTATGCTTCACCTACCTACTTGTTGCATTTTGAGAACAAATACACACAGTAGATGTTTTTTTTTTTACTAACCTGACTTGACGCGGCCGTGGTTGGCTTGATTATTGACGCCCAGAGTCTGAGGCTTCAGTGGGTCGGGTGGTATGGCGTAGCCCCCATCCTGTCGGCCTGGCACAGGAACTTGGATGTACGGCCCGACAGCAGCCACACGGCCAAGAGTACCAGGAGCTGGCTGTGGAGAGGGAGGCCCGTTGGCTCTGTTTAGCTGTAAGAGGAGAGAATCCTTTTTAATTTTCAAAGTATTCATGGTCAGAGGTATGAAGGAGAACGGATTTCAAGTATGTTCACAGCAGCCTTCGTCAGAACCATTTTAACAAAAAGAGTCTTAATGGGGAGATGTGTTGAGTGGTCCTAGTCTTACAGGAAGGTTCTCTTTTTGACGTGCCTCAGCTTTTTTCTTGTAGAGGCGTTCCCGGAGCTCGCTGATGCGCTTGTCCATGAGCGTCACTTCCATGTTGCGCTTGTTCAGAAGCTCCTTCTGTTGTTGCAGCTTGCTGTTTTGATCGTGGTTCAACTTGTTCCGGATCTGAGGATGACGAAACGAAACAGGCGTAAGCGCAGATTCACTAGTGCTCAGGAGTGACGTAAACACAGTGAACACTATAAAACATCCATCACACATCTCATATATTTTCACTAAGCTGTACCTGAAGCTCCTGGTACAGTTTGCGGAGTTCTAAGGCTGCAGCGCCAGTTACTTGGCCACCCAGGGCTGTCTGTATGCCGTTAAGCTTTCCCCTCCGCAGGTCCTCCAGCTGCAGGCTGAGCTGCTCCACCCTCAGCATGGCCGTCTGTAACTCTGCCTGCTTCTCTTGGAACAGGCCGCTGACCTGCTCAATCTCTGCCGCTGCGTGTGAAAAACCAATCAGCTCACTCATAATTTCACTGTTTGGTAACACTTGTTAATTAGCAGAAAATTAGAAACCTTATTTTCATCAACAGTACCACCATAATATTGTATTTATACATACACAGGTTGCCATTGATGACCTTGCTGTAGTCCACCTGGCCTCTCATTGCTCGAATCTTCTTGAGCTTTGCCTCCTGGCTCTCCACGCGTTCCTTCAGCCTCTGCAGCTTCTCACTTTCCGAAACGGTTTGTTGCTGACGCCGCTCCTGCTGCTTCAGGTAACGCAAACGTTGCTCCTTCAGAGAGAGAGAACGAAGAGAGACAGAGATTTCATGGGTAAAGAAGTGAATTATGACTTCTAACTTCGGTAATAATGCAAAGAGTCTCAACAATGCTCCTTTTCTAAGTTTGAAAAAACAGGACAAATACTGTTAAAAACTGTTTAAAAATGACAGAACTGGTGATGAATTATTTGGTGATCAGTAAGTAGACCATTAGCTGCTCTACTCTATTGCTATTCTTCAGTCCGAACCACACATTAATACAAAACCACCACGACACCACATCACAGCTTTCACAACTACAGATATCCATGTGGCAGACAAAAATTTAAAGTAGGCTAAATCTTTCTACTGTACGTGTTAAATCAAATGCTACACTGTGTCAAGACTGTCTGAAGGCTGAAAAAAAAAAAGGGTCAGATGACTTCATATCTCTACCCAACTGAGAACTGCTCCAGTTTAGGTCCTAAAATAGGAAATGACAGGCCCAGGTTTCCAAATGACCGCGGGGCTTCGAGTGGGCCTACTTTTCAGATACTACAACAAAGCCAATACATGGTCTTTCTATCTGCCGGTCTACAGTGGGCTTCTTCTTCTTGCATGACCAATCAGCACAGCAGTCAGACTGTGTTAGTGTAGTGAAAGGTCACACAGAGTGACGAGGTAGTCTGGTTTTGTTGATGGTGGACTAAAAAAAACCTACATAAAAAGATTCTTTATGATTACTGATAAGAAGGTGTCGATTAAGGAGGACCTCTCTAAATGGTTAGTGAGAGGTAGTATCCCCAATAATTTATATGCTTGAGTAAACCTGTGAGTGACTGAAGTAGGAATTCTGACAGACCAGGCAATCCCGGCACCGTCAACTCATGCTGCACCCGTCTCCTTTCTTACATAACTGTTTGCTATTTCAGGTCATGGTGGGGCTCGTTGAATCAACAGTAGTCTATTCTCTCTCAGACTGAAAGCCTCAAGACTGTAGCACAAACACACTTGACCTTTAATTTCAGAGCAAGTTCACACACAGCTCATGGAAATACATGAGATGATGAGAAATATTACTTAAAGCTCCATGAAATTAATAGAGGAGATTTGGTCTGTTAGCCTTAAATAAAAGTCTTTAGTGAGAGTAACATTTGGATGTTTAGAGAAAAAATAGAAACTATTCTCTCAACTGCAGCAGCCGAGAGCTCAATCCAGACTCAAATGTACATCCATCAAATTCAGCAAGAAGACAAAATTTAGGTTTTATGGGGTACGCCATTTACTGACACAATTTCTTCATAATTTTGTTTTTAATTTGACATTTATAAACAATATCCGCTGTTCAATTATATAGTAATAATATAATAGTAGTGTAGCTTGTTGTGAGCTTCCTGTGCTGAGTTACCTGTGCGTCCCCCTGCTAAGATAGAGTAATCAAGTGCCTTAAAAAATAAAAGAAACAATACAATGAAGACATGATGCTACCTTTGCAACAAGCATCTGCTGCTGAGCCTCGATTTGCTGCTGCTGTCGTGTGGCCATCTCCTGCAGCTCTGAAAGCGTGAGCTCCACACGCTGATTCCCAACCTACACACACACACAAAAAACAAACAAACAAACAAAAGGATAACAGGTCAACACATTGAGATTTCTAGAAATCGGACCAGCGTGGCCTGGATATTGATATCAGTTGCTTTGTCACAGGTGCAGCTGGTTTGAGTTATTTTTTTGCAATAGGCCAAAAAGTGAAGCTGCCTTATCATCTTCAAAGAACCTGACCTTTATTTTTTCCCTCCATGGGAGCTGAAACCATGATGATACTTTCAAGGGATACAAAAATCTGCATTTAGCTGCTCTGAGTAAAAACTAAAAGACAAATAGTTCAATTTTGTTTTGTGATGCCTAAAGCCTTGAGAAGTCTGCCATGGGCACCCCTGCAGTGTCATGTATCTGTGTATGTCATTGATGTTACGAATATGTACCTGGATGTTGTTTTAATAGCACTTTTAAAACGGAGAGTAAAAATATATGTGGCATTAAAAAGTTGCATAAGATAAAACATTACATACGAATAAAACCCAAAAACAAAGTACAAAGAAGTACTCCGTAAAAGCCATTTGCAGGAATGATTTTAAAAGATGTCTGGGTTTGGCAGCCAGAGGGTCAAACAGCAGGACACTTTACAGAGAGCAGTGAGATTCGGGCTCTCCTTCCTCCACAACAAGGCCTTGAACATCATTATGATGAGACTTTAATTGCGAGGAGTTGCAAGGCTCAGGGGGCAATGTGTTATTCTCTGTTTGTACACATGGCATAGGCTTCACATCACATCACATGGAGAGGAAAATACTGAGCTGTAGAAATGAATCTTTCACCAAAATGAGCACATAAAACACCACAAGACTGTTCTGTTACAGCATTTAATATAGTTTTATAATGGTTTAATATCGCTTTACAGCGTTTAATATCAGGTTGGATTTCCAGCAAAATCCATCTGAATTCCTCTTTGGTAGCCTTTTGATCCAGAAGGGATGAAATAAAGCAGAACACTATTATTACTGTCATTTCACTGTAGTAAGTAGAGCTACAGTTGAAAATGGTTGTTTTCATTATTGGGTCAATCTGCTGATAATTTTCTATTCATCGATTCATCATTCGGTCTATACAATGCCAAAAAATACTTTTAAATACCCATTGCAGTTTTAAAAAGCACAAGATTATGTCATCCCAATGAAAAGTCTAAAACCTAAAGATATTCAGTTTACTGACACAAAAGAGAAACGAAAGCAGTAAATCCTCATAAAACTGAGAATGTTTGTTTTATGTTTTTATCGAAAAAATTAATCAATTACCAAAATAGATGCAAATTATTCTCATATTAAAACTTCACACAACAAAAAACTTTAAAGTTAAGGGTTTATAAAATGTAGCTGAGACAAAGGCAGACCGATGTAACAACAAACTGCTATTTTCACAAAGTATATGCTAGCAGTTCTGTGAAGCTTTACTTTCACAAAACAGAGCTTTGAGCTAAATGCTAACTTGCTCACAAACACAATGCTAGCATGTTAATGTTTTGAAGATATAATGTTTAATGTTTGATATTCACAAGCTGAAACGTTGCTGTAAAGTTGCTGGAGTTTTTTCCTCTTCAGAAGTTATAATGTTTACAATGCCTAAAGCTTATTTTAGCATGTTAGCATGCTAACATTAGCAAATTAACAAGAAACAATGGTATACCTGAGGCTGTTGGGAATGTTGTTTGTAAGGAAGATATTTAGCCATTTAGTCAAAAATCTAAAATATTGGACAAAATGAAATTTTGACTTGATAGCCCTCCGTAAGAAGTCAGGTGGTCAAAGTTTTTACAACTCATCAAGGCCAAAAAAATGGTTCACCGCCAGAAACTGAATTCCCCTTCTGGAGCCAGATATCAGCAACCATGTGTTATACAAGAGTTCACAAAATAAAGAAGTCTGGCTATCACATTCAGTCCTGTTTTTTTTACCCTAAAACTGTTTTTTGTACACTCTTCAGAATTTCCTAAAAGCAGTTTCTACAGTCAACACACTGGCAGACTATTCTTCAATAAAACAGCATACTGAATGAGGGGTGAATGCAGTCCCCTGAACTACAAGCGGCATTGAAATGCTGAAGTACTGCTCGACTTTGCCTTTAGGAAGTGTTTTCAAAGACCGAGGAGAGAGAAGAGGAGACGATGCAGGAAATGTCATTGTGTTTTCCACTGAGAAATGTAGAGTATCTGTGTGGATGGAGCAGTCTTTAAAATGTGGAGGAATTAACAAGAGGAATACAAATAATATATTAATTTAAATGTATATGTTCATTGAATGTCTAAAAGTTAGTTAAATTTGATCCTGGAGACACAACAAAGTCCAGGTTAAATAAACATGACATGCAAAAGGAAAGAATACCGTATACACTGCTCCTCTTCAATTCTATGATGAAGAATTTTTACGACTCATCTTGCCCAAAATAAATATTCCCAGGAATGATTGTGAAGTGAGGCAACAAAATCCTTACATACATCATTTCATCTCCAGCAGGGATACTGCCCATCTTGCTCAGACTGTTTCCCTACCTGGCATTTGTTAAGGCATTTAAATATAAGGTTGTCTAGGAAGACTCGGGGTATGGGAGGACGAGGTGACTCAACCGAGGATGAAATGAGGAAAGCGGGGGAGGCCACTGGCACACACAGGCACGCTCAAATGCACTCAGGCAACGCTGCATCAGTGACAATTCACCGGAGGGACAAACCGACACACACACGCACACACCCTCAGACAGTGATGAAGAGGGAGTTGGAGAAACACCCTACTGAGCAGCCGACCACAAAGGCAGAGAGAGCCTCACTCATGAGGGTTGTAATCGTATTACAGTACTACATCACCCTCTACATCATGTATAAATTTGTACATATCTGATTGTGAGAAGCTGATAGTGATGCATGATTATGGCTTAAACGATCAGCAGGATAATGTTTAAAGAACCTGTTTTTTTACAATGATTATTAATGCCAAAACATCTTATGGATACATTAAGTATTTTCTATTCGAAATGGGCAAGTTACACTAAATGTTTCAATACTGTCAATAGGCTGTCATCTTTAATTACAGAAGCTAAAATCATGCTATAAAAATGAGAAGGAAATGAGTAGGAATGATCGCTGTGTTCCCCTGGGGCACCTCTGCTCTTTACCAAGCAGTGTTCCTGCTCACAGGACGATCAGCTCTGCTTGGTGGAGAGAAAGCCTGCAGGCTTTGGGCAGCAGCCCGTGGAAAAGCGAAAGCAATGATCCTCTTAGGTACCGTTATATCATCCAGCGGCCTGACTGATATAATCCTTTAAATCAGATATTAGGAAGAAACTCGGACACAAATGAGCCTCGGCACTTAGGAGGTTAAGCAGAGCCAGCCGTCAAGCTGATCATGCTTTCCTCTTTAAAAGAACAATTTGCAATGATAAAAGATTATTTGATTGTTGCATATTATAGCGTGATGTGGCTTAAAAAAAGAAAAGTCAATCAATAATTGAACTTTACAGACCCATAAACATATATAACCCCTAGACACAAACAGTAAAATGTCGATTATCAGGATATTCTGGGTGCTCTTGTGCAATGCTGCTATAATCTTTTTTTTTTTTGGAAAACAAAAACCACAATCCCTCCATCTCCTGCTGCGCTGGATGCTTCCCTCCACCCTTAAGGTTGAATTAGTTTTGATTCCTTGACCGCAACACTTTCCTATTGTGAAATCTGGGACAGATGGTCGGAGTGAGACAGGGAGAGAAAGAGGATGCCACGCCAGAGGCTACTTTTATCAGACTAATACACATCTCCAACCACAGATCCTGGAGCTAGAGCTGAACATACACAGCGACGGGTACACAACAATACTGCCAGTTTTACTGCTCTATTTCCAGACACACTGCCAGTATTTCCCCATCAATATCATCAGTGTGTCTGGAAATGGAACAGTCCTGTAACATTATTGCTCTTCAAAACTGGCTTAATATCCAAATCCACACATAACCACAGATAGTGAACTTTTACCTCACATGAGTAGATTAAAGTCTCCTCTGAGCTTGTCTTATGTACTATAGACACAGCAAAGTGAAATCATCAGGGACAAATGGCTTCCCTGTTTGTATAAACTCCAACATAGTTTTCCTTTTAACCCCAATTCATCCACTGAATTACAACAGGCTATTTTGTGAGCGCATTTCTATTTTAACATCATTTACATGACACTAATTAAGTCTCACCCCATTCTCGTTGTGCTTCTCTCCAGTGTTTCCACTTCTACGGCTCGTCTGCTCCTGAGTCTGCTGACTCCCTGCAAAAAAAGAGACAGTCACCGTCACAATTCACACAAGTGTGGACAGACGAGAGCAGTGCAGATTCAGAGGCAGCAACCATTGTCAGGAATAGTTTGAAAATTCACTGACATGATTGCACACGACAGAACGGATTTAAGAACTGGGACAAGGACAAGGACTTAAGCCACCTGACACAAAGTTGTTGGGTTTTTTTTAAATAAGAAAGGCTTGATGGAGAGAGGAGAATAAATTAATTTAAACTTCACACTTTCTTTATGCCTTTTTTTTTTTTTTCGTCTCACCTGAATCATTGTCAGTGAGTTTCTTAAATACCTACCACCTGTTACCTTTGTGTGTATTTCCCCTTTACATATATTTATAATAGACCCCTTTACAGTGACATTTAAACATTGGTACTGTGTCTCAGTGAGTCTCTGATTTTGTGCTTGGGCTGGTTTTAATGATCAATTTTAAGCATTGGGCACATTATACACCTGGCATTTAACGTGGCTATGTTCCATCCAAAACAATAACACAAGATTAATATTAATGCCGTGTGTGGGTGATTCATTCCTTCAGCATGCCCCATCGAGTATCCTACAGAGCCTTTGAAACTGTTTGTACTTTTATATGCCGGCTCAAAGAAAAGGTCACACACAGCCTATGGTTTCAAGATTCATAAGACAGCTGAAACTTAAGTTTAAAGAAAGCTGTGCAGGTATGGATATCAACAGCATCAGTAGTATGTGAGGTGAAAGTAAAGGGAGAAAAGGACACAGGGATTTCCCGGCACCACTACTGGATGGCTGCTCAGCTATAGATGCTGGTGTCAGTGTCTCTCTGACGTCCCTCGACTCCATCCTCCTGCAGGGTGGAGAGACTACGCAGAGAGTTGAGACACTCTGACGATGCTCACCTTGATCGCTGCCCTCAGTCGGCGAATCTTCGTGCCGGAGGAAGAACTTGACCTCTTGTTTCCGTGGTCCCCATTTCTGCAGATGTTCATACATCATGTGCTCGAAGGGGATCGCTCGTTCTGCAGAGAGAGTCGAGTCATGAAAACAAGACTGACATGTTAAGACTGTCAACAGCAAAATTTGTACCAGTTAAAGGCAAATTCAACCAAGAATGAAAGATAAAAACTCAACAATGGAAAATGTTGCAATCAGATTAAGGAAAAAACATCACAAAATAACAGATCTGAGCACTTCTTGCTTTCATCCGTTTATCTGTTAAAAGCGAGTGTCTTGCATTAGGTTTCCGAAATTAAAATAAGCCTTTGGATCTTTAGGAAAACTGTGATAACTACAGGCTGAATAGTTTTTACATTTCAAGAGGACGGCACTCTGTGGGCA
The DNA here is from genome assembly GCF_963691925.1 of Scomber scombrus. NCBI lineage: Eukaryota > Metazoa > Chordata > Actinopteri > Scombriformes > Scombridae > Scomber > Scomber scombrus. The sequence goes on from NC_084986.1 coordinate 14,967,234, forward strand.
AAAAGAGAACAAAAGACAAAGAGACGGAGACAAAGACAGAGAGGTTTTAGGAGGTTTGGGGGGGCAGGCGGCTGCATTGTCAGGCACAAGCCGAACATGATTGCATAACGCGGGTTAATAAAGCCCTCGGCTGGGATGTTGTTTTCAACAGGGGAGTGGCCCCTCAGCAAAAATGCTGATAACACCGAGTGTGTCAGTACGAGGATGGTGATGAGAGCGAATGGTTTCGACCATGTGGAATCTGTTGTGACAGTGCTGTGGACTGAACCGTCACGTAACCCTTTTCCGTCATACTAATTTGTACTTGAAGTGAATTATTCTAACCTGGTGGGAATGGGAACATGTATTTCTTCTTTTGACAGTGTGAGAATTACTTTCTGGACTATCCATGACTGATTTCTCTCCGCTCAGGTAGTCACGCATGGCCCTGCTCAGCACCTGAACATAACTTTGATAGAGTGCTTGTTTTTTTAAATCAGCAAGGAAAGCTAAAATGTTCTTATATGACCTTCACGGATATATACTTTAACTGCTTCTTTCCTCTTATATATGGCATGTTCCCCACCATGAAACCAGCACTCACCATTCTGAAATTTGGGGCATTTTGTGCACTGCCACAAATAGTTTCAAACAGTCTCTCACACTCTATAACAGGTAGCTCGACTTCAACCACGTCTTACCGTTGCCTCTCCAGACCTCGGCCAGGTGGCAGCCGCTCTCGCCAGGCTCTTTGCAGAACTCGACGACGTCGCGACACGTCGTCTCAGGAGTGATGGGCACCTCAGTCACAGCCTGTTCCCCATCACTGAGGTACACCGTCAGTATCATCTAAAGAGGAGAAGAAGAATAAAAGTCAGGAGGAGAGTGACAGGAGAGTAGATTTAATGATTCTGTTGGAAATTGAGCTGTTGTTAAAGTTTGTATAAAACAGCACAGTCAAAAAAAAAAAAAGAAGGATTTGACAGGAATAAAAAATGGCAGATCACGCTGACAGAAATTAAGATGACTTGCAGATAGTGTAGTGATAGTGTAGTGATAGAAATGAGAAAGTGTAATTTGTCTGACGGTGTAATTTGAGGGCGAAGCTTAACCCGCTCTGGCGTTGTACAAAGCCCAGTGTGCTGACGCCACATTTCGTTGTCCACCAGCCTCGACTGTTAGTTTGAGCTGCTGGTGGACTCATGTCTGTGCCTGCCACAGCACTGTTTATTGTGATTAGGGCCCATCATGGCGTTAAACATACACAGCCTGGACTGGGAGGTAAAGACACAGCAGTACGTGCCCCCACATGCTTATGTCTGTACTCATATAGAAGCAATAAAAGATCACACACAGCTTTTTAAGCTCTTAACAAACAACATTCAAGACATGTCGAATCTGTGCATGTCTGAGGACATCAATCCAAAATGTTGGCCTTTCTTCATGTGTGATGGTTATAAAAAAAGGGGGGGGGGGGGGTTACGGTTGTAGATGTGTCTTCAAGTGCTCCTTTGTACCCACAACTATCAGACAGCACAGTAGAAGGCTGACATGGGAAAGTTCCTGCGTATGTGTTTGTGACCTTTGGACTGATCTATAAAAAGGTACTGATAGTCTGTCTTCAGTTTGAAAAGTAGGAATGAAATAACAGACCAATTTATCAATGAGCCGTCTCAGAAATAATGGAATTGTGATGATCAATTTATCATTTAGGTGCGATAGATTATCAAAAGCAACAAATACCTTTTCTGTTACATCATTGTCAATTGACTACCTTGTGTTTTCTGCTGTTATTTAGTCAAAATAAGCTTTTTTAAAACTTTGGGCCCAGAGAATTTATAACTTGGGCATTTCCCACAAATTTTTACAAACTGCACCTTTAATTCAGACATCATCTGGTACTGGAAGACAATTTACACTAATATCAACAATTATGTTGTGGATACTATATCTTTACCGTGTCTTGTGACATTTTCTAATGTTTCACTGTTACAACACTGAAGCATCATAGATATAGTTTTTGACACTAAGACAGACAGTCCCTTTAATCTCAAAGTAAAACACACACATGCACACACACACGCAAATCCTCATGCATAAAAAAAGGAAGGCAGGAAGAAGACACACATGCACACACAAAAGAAAATCCTAAAATCCAGATGAGCTGATGAAAACATATCTAAGAAGATTCAGTCACTGCAAAGTACTGACTCACTGGTTTAAATACTTCTGCAAGGCATAAAATAAACTACTGATAATCCATTTAGAATTTTGGTTGTAAAATGTGAAAACATACAAAAACATTTTCAAAAAATGTGATGACTCGATTCTGGATAAACAACTTTCTGGTTCCTATAATGAGATTAATCCAAATTTTGGTTGAATAAAGCCTCACGTGCAGGATGAGTCTCTCTCTCTCTCTCTCTCTCTCTCTCTCTCTCTCTCTCTCTCTCTCTCTCTCTCTCTCTCTCTCTCTCTCTCTCTCTCTCTCTCTCTCTCTCTCTCTCTCTCTCTCTCTCTCTCTCTCTCTCTCTCTCTCTCTCTCCTCTCTCTCTCTCTCTCTCTCTCTCTCTCTCTCTCTCTCTCTCTCTCTCTCTCTATCTCTCTCTCTCTCTCTCTCTATCTCTCTCTCTCTCTCTCTCTCTCTGATCTTTTCATTTGACAAAAAAAGAAATGTTACGCTCTCTCTCATCATTATGTTGAACCAGAAAATTCATTTAACAGATTTAATGATGTTTCCTATCTGCCTTGTTCTGGCCAGCAGAGTTAAATAAGCTTTTACTTCTTTGCTCGTGTCATTCGTGTTTGGAGAGGTGAGAACATGCCAAAAAGGACTGAAATGGAACAGCGTCTCTACAGGATATTTATTCCCCTCTGCAATGGCAGACAGATTTTTATTGTTTTTTCACTGTGTGTGTGTGTGGCACAAAGCGTTCCAGGGGGCTGAGGTGTGCCTTCCTGTTTCATGTGACAGGCCTTTTTGGTGTTATAAAATAAAAACAGGACCGAGAAGAGGTCAGAGAGGCAACCAAAATGGAAAATATACATATACCAAAGCCAGGAGCGTTTTAAAGGACGACATTTAAAGAAGGAAAGAACAAAACACTTGAACTAATCGACCTGGGCTGTGGAAAATTAAAACTGACAATTTTAATTATTTAATAGACAAAATGACATGAATGATAACATATTTGGAAGATGAATTCATCATGAAAATAATCTTTACAGCCTTCAACAATACAAGTCGTAAAATGTGAAGATAATGAACGATCTAAATTATCAAGAGTTTAATGGCACATTATTTACACTATCACAAAGGACCAAATGACCGACAACTACACCACTTCGGTATGTTGAGCTACAGTCAATTACAAAATGACTACAATAAAGCAACACCTGAAAACTGAAACACACCAACCTTGCAACACAGTTGCATGTGTTTAATAACGTATTAGCTAAAATAGTTCCACATGTGCACATTTTAGTAGACACTTCGATGCACTGAAGTCCCACCAGCACATAACTACACATGTGGGCCTCGGGCTGCATTTTGTAGTGCTTCAATAACTGTCAGAGTTATGCCCCTGACATATAAAAATCGAGGTTTACTCACTGAGCGAGCTATAGATCATTACTCCAGGAGTTTCCTGAAGACAAAGTGACTCATCGTTTTAATGATGCAACTATGTGATTCATTGACATTTTCTGCAGCAGCCTCTGAAACAATGTGATTATTTGTGCTCGGGAGCCTCTGAGACTTCACTCAGCCGATTATACACTTAACTACCTGGACCATTCAGACACTCACAGAGCTCATCATCCATCTATACGCTCATGCTGCTGTTTTTTCTGGTCAATGCAGAGATGCACTAGTAATGAATGTCGTCTTTGTGAGCTGATGTGCATTAACCCAAGAGAAATAAAAGAGTGGGAAGAATCTGAAAAAAAAAACATTGTGGTGGGTCTGCTAGAGAATAGTTATGTCCACATTTTACTGACAGATAATTGCTTTGCTAATCCCCAAGGGATACTGGAGAGCAACAAGCTGCATAATAAGATACAACATAGTACAGGAATAAAAAATAGTGGGCACAAAACAGCCCAGTATGCTCAGCAACAAACATCAGTCTGAACGCTGATAAGACTGGTGCCATTATTTGAATTTGCTCCAGTGGAGATCACTCTGGCATTATGTCTGGGTTTGACAGTAGTGCTTAAGAAAATGAAAACATGTAAGAAAAATCGAAATAAAGTTGAATAATTGGTCTGTCGTAAACTGCAATTTTATAATTTAGTAATGTATTACTGCCTACATAATACTAAATGACCACTAGATCAAAACAAACCTGGTTTCTGACCCACAGTACACCACCACAGAATACTGTCAAATAAACCTTCACATCAACACAAACTAATCATGTGTGACAGCAAAGAAAAGAGAAACTCCAGTAGTCCAGCTGACCGACCACTGGAGAAATACCAACCGCCCTCACTAAGGTGCGTCTGCCCATGTTCTTGACTCTTTTGACCGCCCTCCGTTTCCTCCTGATCTCCTTCTTTGGTGGCCGGTGGTGCTCCTTCGCCCAAATGGGATTATCCTTGGAGAGGCTAACAAGGCCACGTAAGACTATAGTCACAAACCTCTTCATCATAGCGCTCCTGCTTTTGCAGGCATGAGACTGAATCGTTACGCCATCCCGAGCAAACCTCTGAAAACCGACAGTGGTGTGTGCGTTAGAAAAAGTGCTGCAGAGGAGACTTGGGAGGAAAAAACACTTGCTGTGTGTATAATTCGGGGAGGGAGGAGGGAGAGAGCTAGAGAGAAACAAACAGAGACAGAGAGAGAGAGAGATAGAGAGAGAGAGAGAGAGATAGAGAGAGAGAGAGAGAGAGAGAGAGAGAGAGAGAGAGAGAGAGAGAGAGAGAGAGAGAGAGAGAGAGAGAGGAGAGAGAGAGGAGAGAGGAGAGGGGAGAGAGAGAGAGAAGAGAGAGAGAGTGAGAGGGAAGTCACAGGGTGGTGGGTGTGAGTGGAGGAGGGTGCCGGCAAGTCTCTCTATTGGTAAGTGTCTCTGGGTTGTGCCGCCAGCTGAAACACCAATGAGTCCCTTCTAATGAGAGGAGTTTGGCCACAGCTGTGACTGGCAGGCGGGTCAGGCCGCTATTATGCAGAGTCAAGAAAGTGGTGTGGAAAACACATACCTACATGGCCAGAGACATACAATGTGTCTTTTGGGGTGATGCCTAACGCTACGACGGGTACATCTGGAGATGGAGCATTCATCACTTACTTCTAAGAAGAAGAGATGTTGGGCTGGCCTGATGCCTGGCGGGATGACTCAAACTGTCATTTCTTCTCACAAATCCAGTCACTCATTTACTCACAAAGAGGTATCCATGATGAAGGAAAAAAGATTTAGTAGAATAGTTCTACCCGAGAAACAAAGTCTCATTAAAAGAAGAGAAAAGTGACCCTCACAACTTCCCGACAATTCTGTAAATACGCCCCAAAGTCGACATATTTAAATTGTTTTGTTCAAATCCCAAAGACTTTTTTGCATTTGGCATTACTTTATAAAATCAATTAAGTAAATCAATCAATCATTGAAGTAGTTGCCAATATTTTTTGTATTAATCAACTATTCATTTCACCCCTACTGAATTTAAGTCAGTGGTATAAGACGAGCTTAAGAGACAAGCTCTGCACTCATAACATAACAAAAATGCATATAAACAGAATAACGACTATTTTTTTATTATTGAATAATCTGTTTTTTATTTTCTTGATTAATGAATGTTGTTTTGTCCAGAAAATGTCACAAAATGGTGAAAATCACTGTTTCCCACAGCACAAGGTGACACCTTCAAATGTTTTGTTTTGTCCAAAACAGTCTAAAACCAAAGATATTCAGTTTACTGTTTTAAAAGACTAAAGAAACTAGAAAAAAAGAACATCTGAGAAGCTGGAATCAGAGATTTTGGACTTCTAAAATGACTCAAAACGTTTAATCCATCATCAAAATAGTTGGTGATTAATTTAATAGTTGCCATCTAACTGATTGATCGTTGCAGGTCTAATGAACAGTAAACTAATTAAAACCAAGACAAGCTCAAATGTGTGCAGCTTCCAGGTAAACAATCTGATGACTCATGATCTCATTATTTTGTTTTGTCTGTTCAGAGACAAACATACAAAACGGCTCTAGAGCAACAATCATACGGCAGCTAAATCCACGGCTAACGTTCACTGAGACATGATGAGGTTGTCTTTGACATTCTTGATGCAGCTCAAATATGCCAAACAACTGCCCATCTGGGTAAAACGGCAGTGAACCATACAGAGGAAAGATGAGGAAATGGTGTGACAAATGATGTGGAACAAACTGAAAAGTCCAATCAGCCTGGCTTTCCCAAAGCTGAATAAGGAATGCTGAAATGTTGTTGAATGTCCCAAGTTATTCTTATTTATTACTAACAGAAACAAATATACTGTTATGGAGAGAACCATAGGAAAGATATCATCTGCTGCCTAAAGGAAACATATGTCCCTTTGACTGAAAGCTGACTAAAGCATTAGAGGGGGGCATTAAGAAAGTCTAATTAATAATGTATACTTGTTCAACCCATAACAGGAGGAGATCTAGCAGGCTTGAACAGGTGAGAGTTCTTAAATAAATCAATAACTGACTCTTTTCATCTGTATACAGTGAGTTTCAGAAAAGGGCTCAACACTAACAGTCACATCCATTAAATTTCGGACATTTTCCTTTTTTAATGGCTGAGTGCTTTATGCTATAACTGCGTGCCATTTTGAACCAGCGAACTTCCGAAATGGGAAAGCAACAATAAGATGCAAATGTTTAATTCTCCTGTAAGTCACGTTCTGCCCAGCTCCACTGTGTGAGATTAATGCCACTTGACAATCTACTCAGCTCAAAAGTTCCCCTTAACAACAGGGCATTAGTCGACGCAGCCACACAGACCTAGATCTGCCAAGGTCTCATTGGCTACTGGAGTCACGCGAGAACCCAGCGCGGGGCTGCTCTCTGCTCCACTGGCTCTTTGACTCTGATAGCCTTGTTGGTGCCACGGGGTAAAAACGTCCACTGAGGCCACCGTCGCAGTCAATCCCGTGGAGTCCACGGCCGCAGCAAATATGCTGTTACTTTGCGCTGCTGGGAACTTAAAGCCACTCCAAAGACGTGCTTACGCAGCAGTTTGCAGGACTGAAAGGTACAACTTAATGTGATGCTGCATTTCTAAACAATGCACGATGATCTGGAGAAATAACTGGCCCAGAGTGACTCACCTCCGCTTATGACGACACCTAACTGAACCCACTGTAAACTCACCCTGCGTCTGAATTACACGTTCCCCTCCCTGAAGGCCAAAGCGGTTATCACATTCCCACAATTCATCACTGCATTCTCAGCATGAACGATAACAAAAGGAGGTCCCAACAAAGCGCTATTGGGACAGGGTTACCATTCAGGTTTTCTATTCTCTGCAACGTTGTGCGTCTTGAACAATAACAGCAGGGAAAACAACAGGATGAAAATATTTGTTCTTGACATAGAAATGACCCAAAACCTGCTGGACCTACTCCTGTAGAAATCATTTTGTTTCCAAATGATGTCTTTTAATACACAAATTCACACACATATTATCTTTATATTATAATATTGTTCTGTGCATTAATAGCATTTACACTTCAGATCCTCCCCCATCAAGCTTTGACAGGCACTGTTTACATTTTGCCTTCCTGACATTTCTGTCATAGCAATCATCAACGTGAAAAATGTAAGTCCTCCAGCTACATACTCATGTCACAGAGATACTGTACAACCAGATAAAGTGAATCCCTACAGTTCTTGAGGGGAATAAACTACAGCTGAATAGATCTGTAAAGATTAGATGTTAGGAAAGCGTTCAAGTGCATCAATCTTTCCTGAACCATCACATGTGAATGAGGAACTCCAACAAGTGTGGATGAAAAAAGGAGGCATAGTTTACTGTTTTAAAAAGGAGAAAATATCAACTTGGAAGTTTAATTGTGGAGGACACCGTTCAGTCCAATGAGTGAAAGTGAAGGAACTGACCTTTAGACATGGGATGGTGGATTTATAATCTAGATTAACCCAACCCCAATGAAAAGAGTGATGACATCTGCTTAAGATAGAACAAGGGGTGGATTAGTGTGCACTTACCGGCATCATATTGGCAGCTCTGACAGGTCAAAACTAGGGGTGCATCGGCAAGCTGGCTCACGGCTCCCCCGCTAATCTTCGATGGCAGAGTCAACAGAGACCCACCTTGCTAGTGATGGGCTCTGGTTACTCTAATGTGACAACCAACTGGGCCTCAGTGCTCTCTGTGAACCAAAACAGAGACATTCATCAGAGTGCTATAAAACTGAAGACTATCAGCGTCGCCAAAGTAACATGTACTGTTATCAAGCGAAACAAATGAGTATTGGGTTTAAATGGCCCAGGCGTGGCTCTGAGCAGCAGCTGCTGCTACAAACAAGCCGATGGTTAGCCAGCCAGTGCTCGCAAAGCAACGCCAAACGATTCAAAACAAAATGAAATGCAGTGCCTCTATATTACTGAGCAACGACATACTTGTTATACTCACCAATGTCAGAGGCGACTCATTGTTTCACCGACTAAATCGCAGCTACTGTACAGTTGAAGGCACGTAGCTGACCGAAGCAACTGTCAGCCAGCCAGCTAGCGTCCTCTCGGTGAGCTGTTAGCCGTGTTAGCTGCTTTCAGAGGCGGCTAAAGGGCGATCTCTCCGCTCTCGTCGGTCCTTTCTTGAGCTTGCATGGGTTGTACATGTGCACAAGCTGTCGATGGAGTGTGTCTCAGGAAAATGAAAGTGAATAAGTGTCCATCCAGGTTGGTAAACGTGTTTTATCTACGAACACAGCGACTCATCGTTGGCTAGCTAACCAGGCTGGAAAATACAAATATCTGGAATCCAGTTGTTGACGGAGGGAGGGGCGGGGTAACACAGCGGGAGGGGCGGGGTTACACTACAGCAGCGAGAGTGTCACTTCAACGTAGAATGTGAAGAATCCAACGTCCCCGCCCGCTGTTACTATGTTAGGACAGCAGCTCATCAACCTGCACCTATACAAAATATACTGCTGTGTTTAATGCAGCTCCCACAGGTTCACTTCAGCTTTTAATGAACTGTCATCTCACATTTTTACACGAGATGTTGATCATCATTAGAATAAAACATGCTGCCACAGACACTTCAGAAAGAAATGCGTTACCATACCAGTGTACTTCTCTGTAACTTCACTCTGTTACAGTTACTGAGCAGAAATGTGTAATTCAATTACAGTAACTTAGCCTATGAAAATCTTGATTACAAATGGGGTACATCTGAAGTCAGACCTTGAAGATTTTGCCCAGGAGCGTTTTTTCCTCATTTTTAGATATTTGATATGTTACTGAATACATATAGGCTATTGTTTTTAATTCTTTGGAAACAATATGTTGTTTATATTTTGTAAATAAATCATGACGTGGGTTTATTTAGAGCACACATGGGCTTAAATGGTGTCACAGTACCAATTAAGCTCATGCCAGACTTTTGACTTTTTTCATAAAATATCTTTATTTTAGAAAATGAGAAAAGTAATTAAAAAGTAATCAAATGTAATTAGTTACATTACTTTGATTAAGTAATTGAAACAGTTCAATTACTTATTACATTTTAAATAGGGTAACTAGTAATCCGTAACCTATTACCTTTCCAAAGTAATCCCAACCCTTATTACAATATATAACAATATGTTTTTATATATAAAAAATAGTATTAAAGATATTTGGTTTGATTTTTGTGTTCAGTGGGATGAATAACAATGTTACCCATACAATTCAGCTTTGGATCATTCTCGGTACATTTATACATCCACAAATTTAAATGATTTGGCTCCAAACCTGCTTCCATCGGTTTATTGTTGAACCCAATAAGCATAGCATCTCAATTGAAGATGTGAAGATGTGAATAAAAAAGTTAAGAAGATTTTTGGTATATTAAAGAAAGTGCATTTTATTACTGACTTACGATGAATGGACTTTGGACTTTTCTTTCTAGTACAGTTCTTTTCTCTTTCTCACATGACAATTGTTTGTTGTACCTCTTTGTAGTGAATAAAGACATTTCTGGGGGAAAAAAACTGTTCATCAGTCTCTCTATACTCAGCACAATCAGCCCAAAATTATAATTACTATCACTGGTTTTCTCGTTTGTTTTGGACCAATTCTCAAATGATAATTCATTTTTCAAAGCATGTGAGAAGCTCCTCACGCCAGTCACTTGTTCACAACAGATTTTAAGTGCTAAAATTGCAAATGTTGTAGCACATCTACGCAAACAAATAACTACAATTGTATACAATTTGCACCACCATTGACCAAATGCATGTCTTTCTGATTGAAACTGGTGATGTTGCTTCTCAGCTGTGCCCTTCAAATCATGTAGCAATTCTTTCTGTAAGTCGTCACATGCACAATAATCCACTCCATTGTGAAAATCTGTCAGGCATATATTCCATAACTAGCACTGACATGGACGTTTTGTAACATCTGCTATTGGTAAATTGCCTGTTAGGTGAAACTTGAACATCACTAACAAAGGGGATTGTTCTCAGAGCTTACATCAACCAATCACACATCCTGTCAAGTTAGGTGACAAGTGCTACTCTTGAGCGTGGATATTGTTAAAATGATTTACAGAGCTTGACCGCAACAGAATCACTGCAATTCTTGAACATGGAGGAACCTGGCCAAGTAAACAATGAAAAGATGCAACTGCCTTCTCATTGAAGAGGAGGAAGGGGAAGAGGAGTAAGGATGCATGGTGAGCGGAAGACAGCAAAACAGATGAAGAGGCAAAAGAGTACAAGGACATAGAGCTCTCCCAGATTAAATATGGGCCACAATTGTGGACCATGTAATTACAAAAATAACAGATGGAGAAGTCAGCACTCCAGATAAGTGTATATCACTTATTTAATGATGCAGGGCAGCAAAATCCTTTCTGCTTTTTGAGTTGGCACCCATTACTCTCTTAAGACTGTGAGTTGAGAAAGCTAGTCCTTATGTTTGAGGACCATGTAATTAACCATGGCCTTACAATGGCAGAGGTGCAAGAGGTCACTGAGTGTGTAGCCTAATGAAAACTCCTTAACAGTGTCTTCAATTATCCAAACATTCAGTGGGGGAAAAAGGTATGTACTCACTTAGTTCTGTAATTACTCATGTTGCAGTATTCCAGTTACAGCAATACAGTAACTAAAAGTCAATGCATGTCTGAAACTCAAGCTGTAAGAAATGCATGAGGCACACAGTACACTGCATTACAGTACAGTACAAATACAGTAATATGATCTATTTCTGAGTTCCAGTGTGTCGGACTAGACGACTACCTGTGCTGCTGACAGAAGAGCAGGTTTTACACCTCAGCAAGAGCAAGAGCTCTGCGGCATTGTGATATCATATAAGTATCAGACTGAGAAAGATCCAGAGTGCAATTTTAGAGGACAATGATGTCTTTTTAAAAGATCAACTCTGTCAGCATCTCTGCAATAGACAGTGTTAAAAAGACATTAGATGACCATAAAACAACTGTACAATTGTCCAGTGTTATGGGTATTATTTTATTATGGCCTGTATATACTTACAGTATATAGCTAGGGCTGTATATACTTATTAAGTACTATATAAGTTTCAGAGAAGAATTAAGGCAAGATGTAGAAGCACTTGTTCTGAGAAATGATGTTCTTTGCTATGAATGCTGAATGACACCGTCTTCCTTCTTCCAGGCTCAGATGTGCTATTTATGACAGATGTTATACTGTATATAGTTTTGGGAACCCTCTTCATCATTTTAGAAAATTCATGATGAAACAAGGCTTTGAAGATTTTATTTTTCAATCTCCTGCATTGTCACCACCATCACATGATAACAACAGAACTTTCTTTTTCTGTCAACATATAAGCATACACTGTACACCAAGATATAGAGCATAAGATTGCTGCTTAAATACCAGTGCCTTTCCATCATTTCCATATTGTAATGTTGTGTGTCTAGAAGGTGTAACTACATCTCTTTACAAATGTATTTGCTTTTAAAAGTGACAAATGTGATAGATATCCAATTACTTTTAATCGGGCAGTGGGATTTTCATGTGTTGCCTGTATAGATTGAATAATTGTGTCATTTTAACCAAATAACTATGTAAGAAAAATTCCTATTCACCAAATCAAATGCCTCTTTCTTTGTTCAGGCTTATCACTGTTGCTTTAATTGTATTTTTTGTATCTGATCCATAATGTATCGTGTTGATTGTATATTGGGTGTTTGTTGTTGCATAAAAAATCTGTCTGATCATTATGTATCAATGTGGGTAAGAACTCTTCTAATCGCCTGGCTATGATGGAAGTAAATAATCTGTAATCTACATTAGGAACAGATAGACTGAGATTATTGCCTAGTTCCAGTTCAGTGGGGTTTCCGCCCAGTTTAGCTCAATTTCTCCCTTCATTTTAGACAGAATTTTACTGTTTGATTGGATGTTTTGAACATCTAAGCACGTCTATAATTATCATCAATATTACTAATTATGAATAAAAATAAATATAGATCAGTTATAGAATAAGTCACCAAGCACACCAGCTCCTACAATAACAGGTAATAGACAGAAATACACTTTGCAGCATTTAAGCAACACAGCAGAGCAGGGAAGTAGAGGAAAAAGCTGTTAGGAAATGTCATCATGTTTAAGTTTTTATCATGTTTCCTGCTTTGTCGTTTTTAAATGAGTAAGAAAAATGACCGAAAGATTCTTGGCAAAGAGCTAAAGGTTGTGCTTGGTGTGTGTGTGGGTCATGTAGTCCTCTACTCTGCTACCTCCATTGAACTCGCTACTGTCAGAGTTGCAAGTTACACTAGTGACATCAAGTGGCTGAAATTGTTAGGGAGTGATTTAATAGGAAAAAAATCAAGTCTCTGAGGTGCCCATATAACCATAGAAAGAGGTTTCCTGTCTGTAATTATTCCTCCTGTTCATACTGGTGATGGAGGACAAAATCCACAGTGTGTCTACACAGTCATTTTGTGCAAAAATGTATTTAAAAGTTTACCTGAAGCTCATATGAGGCTGCAAAAGTCTGTCATTTACAGTCTTTTTAGCATCACATTCTCTCTTTGTGTTTCCTTTGGCAGTGTTTTCCTGGTGAGCTGCAGTGGATGTATAGTTTTTTTTTTTCAAATTAAAAGGGGGACTTGTAATATTGAAAAGTATTACAGTTTATTTATTTGAAAAGTATAGTATTGATTTGACTAATTTGAATAGCTGAGGCTATATATTAGCTTCAGATTAACTTTTAAATACATTTTGCACAGAAGGTTGTGGGTTTTGGCCCCCATCACTTATATTGTAAGTGCATTATGAAGGGACCATCTGATGGGTCTGTATGAACAGAAACAAAAATATATTTCAGTGTTCATTTGGGCAGCTCACTGATGTTTTAAGACAGACTGAAACATGCGTCAAAATGAAAGTTAAGCGATAATGTCAGTTTTGTGTTCACAGCTAGTCTCTGCTGCCCCCAAGTGGCCAAAAATAGTTATTGCAGATTTAAGTCTACTAACAGGAGTAAAACAAATGAAATAGAAAATATGCAAATCTTGATGGTAATAAAAGTAAATAATTGAATTACAGTATATATTATTGTTTGCTGTATTCAGGTCCTAACACAGCTAACAATTATACAAGGGTTCTCATTGTAATTTAATCTAATGTTTGGGTTTTTTGTGCTCTCATAATGAATTCTGTGTACATTAGGATCCATTGCCACCTGTGATTACTAAAGTAAAGAAATTATGAAGCAACCCTTAAAACTTTGTCAGAGATTATTATTTTGAGTTTATGAAGATCTTTGATTCATACTTATTCATACATATTATATTATTCAATATACATATATGACCTCAATATTACAATACCTATACCAATAGGTTAATTAATTCATGTCATAAATACAAACAAAGAAGTGCAAATACAATAAAAATGATCCCTGCGTGTAAAAAGGTTTATGAGATTTGTGCATAAATGTGCAAATTATCTTTCCTGAGGAATACTAGATATGACACAGTAAAAATGTACCTATAAATGGCTTCATTTCATGAGGCTTTCAAACTATACAGATTTGTGTGATCAGGTAGTCATAAAAGTTTAAAAAATAAAAAATAAATATCCTGAGTGCTGTAATTCTCAACTCATTGGTGGTCTGATGACACATGACACTTGACAGGACCCTGATGCATGTTTAAATCATTTCAAGTAGTTCTTTGGAAGGTTGTACTTTTACAGCTTCCATCAAAAATTGCACTGAGTGAGGCAGATAAACAGCCAACAGGCACCTTTAGACACGTTGCATCTTTTCATTTGACCTTGTTGTGAATCCTCAACTGAGAGAGCACTTTGTCTACCTGAAACAGATCAAACAAGTATTCGTTCAGTATTCACAAAGGAGACATTAATATAAGTGACAAGAAATGAATTTTATAGAAAGTTGACTGTATCAAACTGTATCACTCACTGTGATGAACCAGCATGACTGCGGCCCATATTTAAGCTGTGCTTTGAGGTTCATCTTGCTGGCTGGAGCCAAAGCATGGAGGTGAAGGTGGGGAACAGATGTGAAAGGAGGCAGATGAAACCCCATCCTGCACAGATTCAAACACACATACACGGACAAAGAAGAACTGTTGAAGACTAGAGGATTACAACTCAAAATATAACAAAAAAATTGAAAAGAAATGATTTTTTTAAATTATAAAAATGACCCATTAAAGACCTGTGCAAAAAAACACAAAATTAATTTTTATGATCCTATCTGCTGCATTTGAAATGGCATGAATCACCACTTGGGTGATCTCATGGCAGTAAATTGATTCACCTGACATCTTTGAAGTCGCTGACTTTATGCTTCTCCAGTATCCTCCTTCCCATGTCTTCCATCCGCTCCACTATCAACAAACAATTCACATCAATGTGATCCATTCATACTGCCTAAAAACTTCTTTAAAAAAACAAAACAAGAGTACACTGTGTAAAACTATCAAAGGATAGATTATTATTCATTTCATTCTTTCAAGTCCATAAAGGACAGGTAAACATTTGGTTTACAGTTTTTAAAAGGTGGAAAATTGTTTTCAATTGTCTCAGGGAGGGTAATATTTATCGATACTGTTATTCTATAATAATTACTGGATGGTGCCATTCACTGTTTCAGTTATGTGAGAGAAGAAGAGTTCAGCTTATTCCTGTTTCCTGGGACAGTTTACTCAGATCATTTTGTGCAAACTGTTGAAAGCAGAGACAATGCCTTCTGATGTCACTGCATTATGTATAAGATGTATGGTAACCTCTCAAGAGACAAAGAATGGCTTAAAGGGATGGATTACAATACAGTTAACAGTAACAATTTAAAATTAAAGCCGCAAGCGGCGATGGCGGGCCCTCGCTCACCCATGCCACCGCGGGGCCTGAGGCATGGCGGGGCTGTGGCGTGAAGCAGAAAGTGAGAAAAAACCTGGAAGGAGGCCAAAAATGCAATGTTTCGTTCATCCAGTAGGGGGCAGTCACAGGTAGTTACACATATGGTCTGGTGTGGTCTGGTGTGTTCAGGGCGGCCACTCATCAGTCATGTGAAGTTTGGAGTGAATTGGACAAAGCATGAAGGAGTTATGAGAGGTTGATGGTTCATCCACCAGGGGGCAGTAGAGTGTAACAAAACACAAGCGGTTGCGTTCAGGGTGGGACAGTGATTACACATGTGAAGTTTTGTGGAAATCGCACAATGATGATGTAAAATATGGCACTTCCTGTTTCCGCTAGGGGGCGACACGAGTGAGATCGCCTATGAGCAAATGGAGACGTTGAGGTCGGCACCCTGGACCTGTGTACCAATTTTCATGATGATACGAGTTCAATAAAGCCATCAAAAAGCCAAACGTATTTTCATGGCGAGGAATTGATGGTCGCCGCGTCGCCACACGGACGCCATTACTCGTAGCTTCACAGTCTTCATAATGTAGCTTCACCAACTGGTTCTGCATGTTTTAGAAGTGGAATGAAGTTGATGGGGTCAACTATGTATTTTTCATGAATTTAAGTTCACTTCCTGTTACCACCGGGGGGCGCTATGAGTTACGTGTAAGTTAATATATCGGGACGTTCAGGGCGGAGCCATCATCATGTCCAGCAAGTTTGAAGCTGATTGGATGAAGTATGTGGGCGTGAGAGCCACTCGTATGTACATGGGGAGCACGCCAAAGTTAGTTGAGCCCTGGCAGACACGCCCTTTGACCTACGGATGCGCAGAGCACAACTTAAGCTCAGCTAGGTCTGGAGATGTTGCGTACCTAATTTGAACTTGATCGGGCGAACGCTGTGGGAGGAGTTAATTTTAGGCGGGAAAAATCAAAACCAAAATGGCCGACTTCCTGTTGGGTTGAGGTCATGAGGTCAAGAGGCTTTTTTGCATATGTGGGTATAATACATATGTGTATTTGTAGGGGGCGCTATTCCGCCATTCTGCGTCGACCATGTGCGACCACCCAAAAATACCGAATTTCGGATGAGGCCGGACTTCCGTGCAAAAGTATAAGCATTTTCGCATTTGGGAAAGGGGCGAAATTGGGGCACGAAATGTCGGAATAATAATAATAATAATAATAATAATAATAATAATAATAATAAACATTACAATTTCAATATAGCATTTTCCCCCGGGGGTCTTCCATACCACATGATTACTTGATTACTTGATTACTGGGGGTCACTTGCACTTTGGGGTCACTTGCACGTTGGGGCATGAACGAATTTCAATAGGGCTTCGCCTGGCGACTTGCAGTCGCCACTCGGGCCCTAATAATAATAATAATTAAGGGT
This sequence comes from Scomber scombrus, assembly GCF_963691925.1. Taxonomy (NCBI): domain Eukaryota; kingdom Metazoa; phylum Chordata; class Actinopteri; order Scombriformes; family Scombridae; genus Scomber; species Scomber scombrus. The sequence continues at coordinate 14,984,191 of NC_084986.1, forward strand.
TAGGGTAAGATGTGGGAATATGCCCACCAGAGCAAGACTGTGCCCAACAAATGCCAGTAAAGTTGATGTCTATGTGTTACCTCATTCAGTAAAAAATATGAAATCAAATTTTGAAATAATGTAACCTCTCAGAGTGGATGGTATTTTCCCCTAATCAATAAAAGAGTGCTGACTCATCTCTTCCCAAGTTACTACCAAACATGAAGGTCTGAGCACTCAGGCACACTGACAAGCAGCCAAATAATTAAAAAAAAGAAGTTAGGTTTGAGTTTGGGACTCTCTTACCTAAAGGTATGTTGTCCCTCTGGAGAATTGTGCAGTTGTCAATGTGCATCCTGGGTATAACAAGGTAATGATGTGTGGCACCAGGCTTCACGTCACGAAAGCAAACCAGCTCACCATCCTGTATAGACACAGACAGACAGACAGCAGGGTGAGAAGCAGAGGTTTACGGCTGATAACAGTGAGGACTGAGTCTCTACTTACACTCAGCAGGATTTCTGTATCACTCTGGTTGTTCGCTACTTGACAGAAAAGGCAGTCTTCGCTCTCAGAAGCGTCGTGACTCGACATAAGTGTTTTAAAAAGTGTGTCTATTATACACAAGAGCTTGTCACAGCGGGTATAGCTGTGTTTGAGTCACGACAATACTACCTGGGCGTGTCTCCGGACAGGAATGAAGGACAACCAGCCGGAGACAGAGATCATCAAGCCGCTCCACTGCTGCGTTCATGGAATCCTCGTAACTTCCTAGGTCCAAGTTTTCCAACTCGAAACTCAGATATTGACGCATTGAAGGGTTCGCAATTGTCCTAGTCTGTCTTAAAATTAACAAATTAGGGTTTCCTTGCCATGATTATTCCTCTTCCATTCCATTCTATTCCATCCATTCATAATTCACTCACAATTCAAGTGATGGGACAAAATCAATGGTCCTGCAGTGTAAAAATCAATTTAAGGTTATCTGAAGCTAACATGAAGCTTCAGCTGTCCAAATGAGTCAAATTAAGTCGATATAGGCCAATTCCACATTTCAGTGTTCTTAGTGCCAAAGTCCTACTTTTTATTAGGCAACTATATTGCCAGTACAGCCGAACAGGGAAACACTGTCCGAGGAAACACAAAGAGGGAATTTGATGCTATAAAGACTGTAAATGTAGCAGATATCCACTTTATGACTAACACGGGCTGCTGAACTTCATATCAACTTCAGATCAACTTTTAAACCATTTTTGCACAAATAGAACCCCAAAATATCCTCCCCATTTAATTTCTTTTGGTAATATGCACGAGACGACTGAAGACCCACAGAAACTGTGAAAACGGTGAAAATTGTAACCTAATCTTGAAGCCATGATTCTTAGAGGGGTCCTGTGTCAAATCTTGTTTTAACACATTTATAGTTTCAGTATATTAAGGTATGTGTACATATTCTTAAATAAATGTGTGTCCCATTGTAGGAGCCTAATTAGTTTTGGATTTGGGGTGGATAATGAGGACCAACAACTTATTTTTGCCACACAGTTCATTAGTTGGTTTACCAGCCCTACCCAACTCACAGATGTTTGAAATGTCAGCTCCAACCTGTGTTGAAGTGGAAAGTACATGTGCTTTTGGTCCGACATAATAATAAAACACTAAGAGCCGAGTTATGTTTTTTGGTTCATTTCAGAAACTGAGTGGGAAAAAAATCTTAAACTGCAGCAGCAGTGTTAAGAAATAGTGTATCAGACCTGAAAATTGTAGCTGTTTTGTTTTAGCTAAGATCTGTGTATTTTAGTTCCTGTACACTTTCTATGGTGTCTGACATGTTTTGGAGCAATAAACAAAAAATCTCTTCAGTCTATGCACAAAAATACACAAAACTCTGTAGAAAAATAATGTTTTATTTTTATTCCAAACCATTGAACACACCACCGTGATGCACAATGCAGTCATTTCATTATTCTGTTATAACACTTTGTGCACATTCATACCCACACGTGACTACACACACACACACACACACACACACACTACTCAAAATATGATGTATTGCAATAATGAGTGTTCATCTTTTGGCAAGATTTCATTTTCCAGATATATTTCCTCCTCTTTCAAATGTCTGTTTATAATACAGTAGTCACTGTAGTGTCTCCACTTCAAAGACTCTTGTGAGACATTTGCGGCTTCTTTGCAATTATCCAAAATCCAGCTTGGGAGCAGCTGCCTCACCTCTGCAAACAGCGTCCTACAAAGGACTGGGTTGAGGGAGGAATATCTTTTAGTCGAATCCGTAGATGACCTTCCTACAAAGATAAAACATTTATAGAAATATACGATAGTGTGGGGCGTGCATGTGAGAGAGATGTAGGCTATAGGACACATAAACTGTAAAGATGAAAGGAAGATGCACAGGGAAGTCACTTTATCTACATTTACATGATGTTTAGCTTGTTGGCACCAACAGAAGAATTACTTTGAATTTCTAGATTGCCATAAAAAATGTCAAAGCCTTTGCAAAAATAATACTATAGTACCTTTAATGTCATTTGTATAATAATTAATAAGGAAAATCAATGACATAAGGACCAAGTAAGATGGCAGAGGGTATTTATATTCCTCAGCACTCACGGTGACAAAACTGGTTGTCCCTGGAATGAATTTATACCCCAAGGACTTTGAGATTTGGCTGGCGGGGGCGATCACATGGAGGTGGAGGTGATTTACAGAGATATAGGGAGGTTGGTGGAACCCCAGCCTGTGGAGAATAACACAAGAAGACAAGACAACCGAGCCAAAGTGCAGTTTTAGAAATTTGTGGAGAAGGGAAACAAATTGTCAACAACCTTTGATTATTGACAAAGTGATTGTGTTCCTCTACCATCAAGCTCTGCTCAGATAGTTTACATTAGTTATACACTTCCAGAGACATCACACATTTTTCAATTAAACCCCCCCCCCCCCCCGACAGTTAAAAACTGCTTTGAACAATTATCTAATTTGTCAAGTATCTGAGGGAAATATCAATACGCACATCTGTTCATTTAAAGACAAACACATACAGACACTTCCTGTTTCTACCTTATGTCCTTCATATCAGTGATCCCTTGGTCGAGCAGCACAGCTTTCCCCATTTCAACCATCCTTTCAACTGTGGAATGCATGACTCCATTATTCCTCAGTAAATGCTTTCATATAAAGAAACATGTACACTTACATAGGCAACATGAGGTACCGTAAGTGTTGTTTTGTCAGATTGAACTAGTTGAAGAAGCAGTAGCAGTAGTAAGTAATAAGTAATTAAGAAACAGCATGAGAAAATGTGGCAGAAGTATATTTGTAGTTGTAAACAGAGGTAAAAGCAGTTGCAATAATATTAGCAGTAGTAAAAGGCTAGTATAAATCAGTGATTTTAGAAATAGCAACAAAGCAGCAGTAGCAAGACTGACAGTTGTAGTACCAGTAGTAGTTGCAGTAGCTGGTACTCATCTCTGATAGTCAGACTGACCGAGGTTGATGTGTCCTCTGTGCATTGACAAACAGCTGCATATGTGCTGTTTGGGAATAACCAGGTAGTGATGAGGAGCAGCAGGGCAAATGTCCCGGAAACACACCAGCTCATTATTCTGTTGGAGGGGACAGAAATGATTAAAACACACACACACACACACACACACACACACACACACACACACACACACACACACACACACACACACACACACACACACACACACACACACACACACACACACACACACAAAAAGATGTCCTAGATCACTTTTGGGGACATTACATACACTTACATTAATTTCCTGGAGACTTAATTTAACCTTAACCCTTACCCTAACTTTAACCACCCAAAAATCAATGTTTTACCAATTGGGTGCACAACTTTTGTCCCCAATTGGACAAGCAGTCCCCAATTAACTGGACCTTATTTTTGAAATTTGTCCCGAAAGTAGCCCATGACAGTTCCACACATACACACAAACCTAGGCCACCTTTGGGGACATTACATAGACCTATATTACTTCCTGGAGATTTACCACAACCCTAACCTTACTCGTTGAACCAAATATCATGGAGACACAGATTGTGTCCCCAATTGGACAAGCCAGCTCCAATGAACTGGTCTGAAATATGTCCACTAAAGTAGCCTATGATAGCCCACACATATAAACACACACAGGCATTCACTTAAACGTTAGGCCCCTGAACGCAGCATTGTTGGAACGCCGTTACCCCTGACTACCACACTGGTACATGATAATGGTCATTTAAATTCCTTATTATTGAATTTCTAATATAATGGAAAGCTTTCAGTATGAGTTTATTGTTATTAAGCTGTCAACTATTAAACTCCCCCCGAGTTTAACACAATAATGGAGTGAAATAGGAAGTGTACAGTTAAGGTTACACCATAGTCATATAAACCCAGTCAATGGATTTTGTTATTCAGTTTTTTTTGGTGAAACGTATATCTGCTAGTCTAACCTCAACAAAACCGAACAGATGTATCCAGTTACATTTACTTCATAGCCTACCTTAAACTCGCATCTTGATACAGCACATTTAACAAACTTTACCTTTTGAATGATTTCCGGTTTTTTGTCCTGGCCGTGCGCAATTAAACAGAACATACACGATTGAACCATGTTACTCGTGTCTGATTTGCTTCTTCTCATGTTTGCGATCTTGTTTTTGGACATCTTCTTCTTCTGCCGGCTCGTGTTGTGTTGAGACTTATTAGTGTTCCGGTTAGTCTGTCGGTGTTTCCCGTAACTCCTCCTCCTCCTCCGCAGCTGAGATCAGGTTTTAGGTTATGGTTAAATTTAGGTACAGCACATTATCATAAGACAGACAGCGTTAAATCCAAGTTACTAACCAGGTATATAGTCTTTTTATAGCTCTGGTCTGTTATTCCCTGAACTGTTATGACAGCCAGTTGACTCATCAAACTTTACCGCACGTTTCATCAGCTGTTTCCTCTCCCCTGACCTGGTGGGAGGGTCAGATGGCTGGGGTTGGGTGGATCAATGAAACTTGTTTTTCCAGTTATTCTAGTCAAAACAACAGATCCATAACAGCTCTGTTCCAAACAGATATTACTACATTACCATATGTGATCTCATATTGGAATCAATTTGTGGATGACATGGTGTGGAAGAAGGCCTGGCTTCTACCAAATTGACTTAATCACCAATAAAGTAAAGATATTTCTTTTAAACTCATTCATAAAGTCTATCCAGCTAAAAATGATCTTAAAAAGAGATTTAAAGGAGACATTCGCTAATTTCCCCTTGCATGTAGTCTGTTGTATTATTTTAAATTAATATAAAGCTGGAAGTGAGTCAGTTATATCATCTTTGCGAGCCCTTTGAGATAACATGTACTGTTTCATCTCTCAACAAAGAGTCTTGGAAGGAGTGATGGATGATGAAAGCTGGATATACACAACACTGTCCATTTTTTACACATGTAATATACCGAACATTTATTTAGGTTTAAATGTGGTTGCAATAACAACAATAAATAGATCCTTAGTGATATCACAGAACACAGCAGTTTTGGATTCACATGAAATAATACTTAGGGAGCATTCACAGTTACAACACTGAATAGCTAAAAACAGAGCTCATTTTCACATGAAGCTATTGATAACTGGCATTAGTGAACAGTATGGCAGGTATCATAACAATGGTGTCAAACAGTTGCAGAATTTCATATTCATGCGCTTCAAGCCTGTATCAGATAAACAGGATATATAGGAACATTTCTTTTTCCATGTTAGTAGAACTGAATTTTTTAGTTAGTGGCATATCAGAGTGCAATAAAGACCAACAGATTATCCCTTTTCCCACCCATTTTAAGTGACGCAGAGGCCGACCTGTGGCTGGACAGGCAGCTTTCCCTCTTGTAGGGGTGATGTAAACATTCAGTAACAATTTTTAAAATGCTCAAATTACGCGGGGCCGCAACACGGCGTGAACTGTCCGTTAATTGTGTAGTGCAAAGTGACATCTTGTTATATTTTTACTGGCTGTAACTCTGAACGACAATGAGGACAAATGAAGAACAAAAGAGATAAAAACGAGTCAGCGTCAAAAATGAATTCAATACTGACAACAGTTTCTTCAGTCACTTCTAGTGCTAGTTGGAATGCGTCAGTCTCTTGACCATAAAAAAAACAAAAAAAACTAAACTGAACCTTTCTTTGTAAAAACAGAAATGTAAAAATAAAATGTAAAAATTAAAAACAAATCTAAAATAATATCTAAAATATGATCACAACATATATAAACATATTTGGTCATTGCAAACTTTCTGCTTGCGTGTTTCCTGGCTTCAGCGCTTGTTTTGGATGGTGGGGGGACGTGGAATGAAAACATGATGAGGTTTTGAAGAAACACAGTTATCATTCATTTAGTCTAGAACTCAAAATAAAAGAACAAGATGGCCTTCGGAGGAAGTGCAACACTTGTAAACAATTACGTGTCCCCCCATTTTAAACTTGATTTAATGATGGAGGATTAAGTTTGACAATCTCAAACTCGCTACTTTAAAATCCTCCCTGGCAATTTCAAACGTCTTTCAAGTTTCAAGGTCATTGCGTGATATAAAAAGATATTCTTCAGTACGGATATCAGTACATGATCTTGTACATTCCTAAACATACAAATTACATCAACTGTTACTTCCGCACAAATACACTGACAGCATTGTGGGACCCCTCATTCTTTCATACACACTTAAAAACAGCACTTTTTAGGGATTAACTCAAGACAGTTAGATCAGCACACTGACTTTTTTTAAGCCCTCAAAGCCATGAGGTCAAAAATCAGCCTTCCTCTTCGTTCCTCCTCTTCTCATAAGCTTATGGTGGTAAGGCAGTCTGCATGCTGGAAAAGCTGGAGGTGTTGTCGGGTGTCTAAGGCAGCCAATGAACTGAGAGCAACATTTTCTCACATTTCCACCTTTTGTAGGGATGACGAACCAGACATAAACTGGCAAACATACCAGCGGGTCAAACCCTTATTGTGATAGGCAGACAAAGCAGTCAACAATCACAGAAAACAATCACACCTTCCAAATGTGAGTGATTACTTTTCCTTCCTGTTTGCAGTCGAGTAAAAACTCGACAGGCTGCTTTCTGTCTTCTCTCACACAACATTTAGTGTAATTTCGGGTAGCTACGCTGGCCTCCAAGTGGTGCATAATAGACTTGGGGGTGTTTGAAGGTTTAGGATTGTGGTTGCAGAGAGTGAATATAGAGAAGTAGCTGAAGCTGGCGGCGCTACTCAAAGGTCCAGACTTCCACACTGTGGATGTTGAAGTCCTGCTGGGCGGAGAGCGGCTGGTTGTTGAAGGTGGCGCATTTGGTGGTGGTGCCTCGGTACAGCTCGGCATCAAGCCAAAGACCCAGCTGACCACTGCAGAGAAGAGTGTAAGGTGTCAGGCGGGAAAATGGGAACAAAGAACAGGCCTCCCTGAAATGACTTTTTGCAGGTTGGGATGTCTGGAAAATGGTCATAAAAACCACAAGAAACAAGCTGATAAATCTACTCACCCTCCTCCCCCCATCTGCAGAGAGTCAGTGTTGCCTTTCACAAAGTACGAGTTCTCCCCTGTCCAGCGGTAAACCTGAAAATAGACAGAAAACAACGTCTGGATTAACTAAGCCAGTCATGTGGAATAAAGTTGCACATCCCAGTACATTCTCTGGGATCACGGTGACTTTTAAACACTGAGCTCTAAAACAATGATAACACAAACCTTAATCTCAGGACAGAAGCTGAAGAGGAACGTCTCTCCTGTGCCGTAGCAGTGTTCGCTCACTCTGAAGGGATGAGTCGAGAACCCCCCAAATATCTGTGAAAATAGTCAGATTCAGTTTTAGGATGAACTCCCCTTGCAATCCATAATCATGAACGAACCCGGATGTTTTAACAAGTAGTTGAAAGTGTAAAGAATGACTGTTTTTATGGTTACAGGATTATTCAAATTATTCTGATAACATGAGTTCTTGTTATGCGACTTGGTCGGGGTCAAGGAGGTGCAGGAGTAAACCTGCTCATCATTGAAACATGCTAGTATTTCAAACCTTAACAGTGTTCAAAATAAATAATTAAGGAGTAAATCAAGGATCCAGGACCCACAGTGACAGACATGTTGGACTATGTCGTTTACTTCCTGTTTTTGAAAGGGAGATTTTAATTTACTTTAAATCCTCCTGCAAATGAGAAACACCACAACTACGTAACTTGTGATTCCTATTACATCTGATTATAACCTTCCATGATGCAGGGAAATCTATTTGTTTATAAAAATGATAAAACAATGAAATTTTAACTCATTGAACTCATATTCTGGTTTTCATTGATGGCTATGCAGTACTTTCATTTGAACAGCATCTACCTGGTTATCCATGTCTTTGATGACCAGCAGCACAGGGCTGTCTAAATCTGCCAGGGACCTGTACAACGTCTTGAGGCTGGTGCCATGTTTCACAGTGCTGTACGCCAGTCTCCACAGGTAACCCTGCACACGGGCTGGCAGACGACAGGCGAGCTGGAGAACAGACAGATAATCAGATTAAGAAGCATTTGGTATAACTCTTCTTCAGAATTTAACATTTCTTTATCAGTAAATTACTTGTTTGATGTGATTAGGAACATACTGCTTGTAAGTGTGTTTAAAATTCACCTTCTCAGTGTGTGTGTCCTGCATCAGATCACTGATGTCACTCAGTACAGGCAGTGCATCTACAGACAAGTCTCCATCACAGCTGCCAAAACTCTGCCTACGCTTCGCCTCGTCAATGGTGATAATCTAGAAGCAAAACAAGAATATAAGAAAGTTAAGATAATAGATACTTTACAATGTAAGACGCATTAGAAATGTAAGCAAAACACACCTTTCAGTGTTTATTGTGTGATGCAAACAGAAGGCTAAGACCGGGCCACCTGATTTTCTACTGAACTCACCTCCCAGCTGCAAGACGCCGGGTCACTGAAAAAGTTGTCGATCATGTCCAGCTCATCTTTCTCCACCACGATGAAGCCCTGCTCTCTTGCCTCCTTTCCATACACATCGGGAGACCACTGGACGAAAAAAGCATACAGATGGTCCACCCTGCAACACATACACACACACGTTAGAGAGGTAAAAAGCATAAAGAGCAGACAACCAGGAGTCTTGTGGATTTCCTGTTTGGGAACCCCTTTTTCGTGGTTCTTTTTGCACGCATCAAAAAAACTGCTGTGTGTTTAAGTATGCATTTGTTTTATCTCACCTCTCCTGTGGCACAGCAAACCAGTACTCCGGCTGTTTTCCCCGCGCTCCAAATGAGTGGGCGGGACTTGAGGTTATCCCCGTGGCAAAGGACTTCCTCATCGGCTTTCCCACTTTGAAGCAGAGGAACATGGGTGGGTTTTTACTCTTCTCCTCTGATGAGAAAAGCATGTCTATACAGAGTGGGGAAAAACAGAGAGTTTAATTCATTTAATGCTGTATTCCTTCATTATAGCCTCCAACAGTGGCTCCAAATCTAAAATATGAAGTACAATCTCGTTTTAAATAAAAGTATTCCAACCTTCAATTGGAGCCTGCATCCTCTCCAACAGCCATGACTTCACCTCTGCCTCGTAGCTTTTCTTCCGTATCTCCTCTTCACTGAGTTCACCCCCCTCTGCTGATCTGTCTGGGCTCTGCCTCATAGGACTTGAGTGCCCACAAACCTCCGAAGCCTCCTTCAGATTCAACTTCTTGTTTTGGTCCATTGGTGCGCAGATTATTTTATCATCTACACCATTTAGCAGCTCTTGTTTCCCTTTCGTTTTGATATCTTTGGTTTCAGTTACCTCTTGGGTTGTAGGTTTATCATGCAAGTCACCCTGTTTTCCAGTCTCTGAGGATGATTGGATTGACTCTCCGTCCTCTATGGAGCTGTTCTGAGCTACGCCTTCATCCTCATCGTCATCCAGCTTCCCTTTAGTTTGACAAAGTGCCAACTTGTACTGGAGGTCTCCCCGGCCTGAGCAGCTTGGTCCTTGTTGGTCCTGTTGGTCCCTGCTGACGATGTTGGGTGTTTTTGAGGATGTTCCCTCTGCCTCTTCAGTGCTTCCAGTCACTGTCGACTCCAACTCTGTGAATCCTTCATCTGATGGAGACTTTTCTGTCTGCTCACCCACTGTGTTTCGTGACATTAGGAACATAAAACAGCACAGACAATTTTATTTTCATTCCTTTTACCCCCAATATTCAGGCTGCAAAATTACATTTTTGTTTACCAGCCAAATGACTAGTGAATGTTCAAATTTTTCCCAGCCACTCAATAAATTACCATTGTTTTTTGGCAGTGAAGAAAATCTATCAGCCACTTGCATACTTTGCCAGCATTTGGCTGGTGCTTATTTTTTGCCCTAATTATTTTTTCAATCAATTAACTAGTAATCTGTCAAATTGCTTGTTTTGTCAAACCGACAGTCTAAAATCCAAAGTTATTCTGGTTATTATGAGAGAAGATAGAGAAAACCCACAAATATTAATATTGAAGAAGTTGGAACCAGTGAATTTTTGATGTGTTTGCTTTAAAAAAAACTTACTTCAACAATTGATTAATGAATTATCAGATTAGTTGCTGTTTAATCTTTTCAGATTTATTTTATGAATTGTGGGTCAATCGATGTGGATAAATACACTGGAATGTGGAAAAGAAGCTTTTAAACCTGCCAAAGACAAACATGGATGACTGAGAGTCAGTGATAGAGATGTAAAGTAAAAAAATTAAATTAAAAATCAGGTTTGAACTTCGTACAGTAGGTGTCACTACACACTTCACTATTAGACATCTTACCAGTTTCAACAAGTGTTGATTCCATCTCGTCCAGGACGATGGGTCGCTTTGGATCCAGAGCTTCATAGCGACTGAAGGGGTTTAGGTCTCGCTCTGATGGCAGCTGCTCCCACTCACCGGGCCTGTATACAGGACACAGATCCTGGGGTAGGTCTCTGTGTGTGGTCATGAAGCACCACACATATCGCACCGAAAATGAGGATGAAAATGAAAAAGAAAGGGGGGAAAAAAAAAAGAAAAAGGTCCAAAATAAATGATAAATGTAGAGAATGATACACAACTTAAAAAAACACAACAACAAATGTGTTGTCAAAACAACAAAATGATTTAAAATAGAAAGAACGATGAGGAACAAACAAAAAACTTTAAATAAAAAATAAAAAACCCTGAGATATCTGAGAGAATTTTTTTAAAGATGTGCTGCATAAAATTATGGAAGTGGTAAAGAGAGACAAATGTGTACAGTTCCTGAAATTGAAACGAGTTCTTTGTTTATAAAGACATGAACATGATAGCTAGAAACTGGAAGGAGGAACAAAAAAAGAGGAATAAGAGAAGCCGAGTGAAGAGAACAGTTACAAAAGCAGGAAGTGAGGAAAGTCAAAAGGTTATAAGCTCTTACGACGGCAGGGCATCTTTGAGCTTCATGCGTGACACGTCATCATAGAGAGCCACAGACATGACCTCCTCCATGGGACAGATCAGGCCGTACTCCTCACAGCCGTGCTCGATGACCAGGGGGTCTGACTTGTGGGGGTCAAACATGATGTTGTTGGGGGTGACGATCAGCACGCCTCCCACCACTCCCTGCAAGATTAAAACAACACACAGAGAGGAAGAAGTGACGAGAGGGGAAACACACACACTGCATAGAGTGGTACCTGTTCGATACAAATAGGTCACCATTTCCATTACTGAATCATTTATAGACTGTTAATATTAGTTCATTCATTCGGATACTAAAATAAATGATTTTCCTCCTTCATCATAGTTTTTTAGCTTTAATTTAAACTATTCTGGACAAACATCGTATCTTCAAAGTTTCTCACCATTCCATCAGTGAAGTATTTACAACTCATCTTGATGAATTTAACCGTTGCCGGGCTCTCGTCCTCTGAGTTCGGGGAGAGCTCACGCCGGATCGACCTCGCTGACCTGCAGTTTGGAATACCATCCTGAAAGAAGACACAAAGACAGATCAGAAAACTGACAATATTTATTGGTTATTGACTGTCTTTAGTATAGCTTGTTGTAAGTTTAAAATATAAATGGCCTTTACTAATTAAAAAAATGAATCAAATAACTGCAAACAATCTCAAGCAAAAATATTCATGCACCAAATGTTAACATAATATGCGACTACTTTCTGTAATTCTCACACACACACACACACACACACACACACACACACACACACACACACACACACACACACACACACACACACACACACACACACACACACACACACACACACACACACACACACACAGTATATGTGTGGGTAAAGGTATATATGTAAGTGAACAGAATTGTGTGCAGTATCCAGCCTGTTAGTCAAACTTTTAGAAAAAATGTAACATATTCCCCTTTTTAGTTTTTCATTCAGCTCTTTTGTTCTTCAGTTATTTAAAATGTTGTATATACATTTTCCTTATCCTGAATTGTACATTTTCAATTGTCAATTTTATGTGAAAAAATAAAATTCAAGCTTGGCTGAAATGTTGGTCAGTCGACATTATCAACCTAAATCGGCCTATCACAGCTAATGTCGTCCGATGTGCAATGATCATTGGAATTTTTTACTACCTAATATCGGAATTAGCACCAAAAATCATTCAGTAGTTGGGCTCTAAATGAAATATATAAAAAATAATAATAAATAAATGTTAAAAACTGCAAACTCATATAGTGGATTCAATTTGTAATCCAGCAAGGAAGGGAGCAGAATTTAAATCAGAAGTGGAATAAAAAAATGCTTCTGCTTCACTTTACAAAATTGCCTCACAGTCAAGAGCAATTTTGAAGAGATAATGGTGACAGACGTGTGTGTGTGTGTGTGTGTGTGTGTGTGTGTGTGTGTGTGTGTGTGTGTGTGTGTGTGTGTGTGTGTGTGTGCGTGCGTGTGTGTGTTTGCGTGTGTGCACACACGTGTAAACAGTGTTTATTTCAAACTTGACTTACATGTGATGCCTCCTCAGACAAACCATTAGTGAAGGCGGGATCGGAGAAACTGGGAGACTTTAAGTCTGTTTCTGACTGGCTCACATCAGGCACAAACAGTTTCTGTAACAGTGATGTAGAGCCAGCTGTCAGATGAATAATGATGACAGTGAAGCAGCATGATGCGGCTTGGACAGTGCTCTCACCTGACCGGGGTAGACGCTGCGAGAGAAGAGCTTGTTCAGCTGGACCAGTTTGTTTGGGGTGATGTTGAACTTGAGTGCGATGCTGTTGAGGGAATCATTAGGTCCCACCTGTAGCATAATAGATGTGTCCTTAAAAATACTACATGATGCCACCACCACCTCTCTGCTAATTAGTCAGCAGCAAGGTACTGTTACTCACAATGAACTCCACTGTGCCCGGTGGCCTCTTCTTCTCCTTTTTAACTCCTTTACATCCACCATCTGAGAGAAAAACAACAAATGAGAAAAATAGTTCTGCAGAGAAAACTGACAACAATCTCATAATCTCTATTATAAGATAAAGTGAATACTTGGTATAAGGACACCAACCCATTTGAGGAGTAAATGAAAATACTGTTTAAATTGTATTAACATAATGATTCAGACATCAACGTGTGCATCTTATCAAGCAACAGAGAGGATCTTATAAATATCCTGCAGTTAATTGCCTTGTGATTCAGCGCCAGTGGTTGTTTGGCCCCTGTTATTATGTAAACTTAAAAACCCTGTCCCACACATATAGACATGGTTATAGAACACCCAAACACACACTTGCAGTCTGGCCCTTGTAGTAGACAAGGTCCGCAGTCAGCATTTTCTTCTTGCCAAGAACACAGAAGCTATTAGCGCACCACTCCCTAACTGGTTCATTACACCGCAGCCTCCTCCATGGAAACAGCGAGCATGACAAAGCATCAGTCAGCCAGACTCTAGCTCTGTCCGCTCTTTACTGTACTCTGCATCAAAGACGAGACCACTGTCATGTTTATGAACGCCGGAGCTAATTCAATGAGCTTGTACGAGGCTGTGAAAGGTAATTTACTTTCAGGGATTGCAGGCTATGGTCTTTTATCTGAAAGTACACACAACATGGAGAGTTATGTCTTGTTTGTCTGGTTACAACACAACATAATTATAAAAGGAAAGACAGCAATATCTTTATGTGAATTATAATTATTACACTGCACAACATCATGTTTTATATGATGAGCTATGAGCAACAATAGTGTGGTCTTATTAAAACGCAGATTTTAAACAGCTGGCTGACCCACTGCACACACTGTGATGACAGTTAATTATCACTGTCAATATGCTGCGTTTGGTGATGATTTATGCTGCAAACAAACCCAGTGACACATGGTAGCATGATACAATGAAATAAACTCACATAATGTAGCGTACGACAAAGATTACTTGCAGGGTGGGTCAGGTTTTTTATCAGAGGTGTGGCTAACCTTGCTGCTGGGTATGATGATCTGTTGTGTTTGTTTTAGATGCACAGACTGCAATTTTCTTGGCCGATTTCAATTTCTTAAAAATCTGACCTGCTGATTCAGATTTTCTTTCTTTATAAGAAATTATATATATTTCCTTTGTTTCTAAGAACTATAATGGACAGTATACACAAACATTTTTGCAAATTTTCTTTAAGGGAATATTTAAATTCAATTGTAGGTTTATTGACTATGTATAATAAGAACATTCACATTTTTCATCGTGAAATTGGGCATGTTCACCAGGGTGACGGTTTTTTAAGTGTCAGATTAAGTTAGTTGTTCCAAATGTTTTCAATGTTGCTCTTCCACTGGTTATTTTGCACTTACAGGTATTACAAATTGTGAACTTTGTGTGTGTGTGTGTGTGTGGCTGATGAACTGATGAACTGTTTAACGATACAATTCAGTCAATACGAATCAATTATTATTGGCTTCGAACAACACATTTTCTGTGTGTTTAAGAAAAAACCACCTTGAAGAGTTATATTAATACCAAAGATGTTGTTATTATAGCTAAACTTTGATAGAGTACTTAATTGAAAGCTTTATAGTCTTTTCTGCTGTGATTTAAAACCAGTCCCAGCTGTTGGTATTCCCAATCTTTGGGTCTACAGCAGCTGAAATTTCCTCAACTGTAAAACAGTACAGGATAAAGGGTTATGCAACTTCCTGTTTAAAGCTGCTGAGGTCGTTTCACTACAATTGGGTCCAAAAACAGAGGACCCCCGAGTCAGGGGAAAAAGTTCATCTGATACTATTCTGATAATGAATGAGTCATTTTTTAGAGCAAGAATCACAGATATGTGATGCTTTCTACCTTCTAAAACACAAAAATTTGAGACTTCCCAGTTTTACTTTATCAAATGTCAGTTAAACCAAAATGAGTATTTTATGAAACTTTGGGTTATTATGATGGTATTTCTTTGTGTAAATCAATAAAATAAGGGTCTAACTTGCAGTAATACATTTTTAATGGAAGAAAAGAAACTGCTATATTTTTTCATGCGGGGCTTACCTGAGCCTGCAGGTGTCTTTGCTGTTATTCTCTGCAGGTCTGTCTTCTTGTTGGGGTCGCTGTCGTTGTCATTGGGGACATCTGGACACGAGATGATTGCCGCGTTCTGCCCATTCACATTCCTCTCTGATTGGCTCTGCTTGAGCTGTCTCCGCCTCTTCAGCCTGACGGGATGCCAGAGGGAGAACGATTTGTGAACACTCGTTCGTTAAGAAGGGTGAACATGTACACAATTAAACTTGTGTTAATGCTACAGATAATACTTTACCATAAAACGTTATTAACTTCCTGCAGGATGTAATGTCAATATTACAACAGGCTGTTCAGAATTGGCTTTTTATTGTAAAAGACTGACTGATTGATTCATGTCTGTTTGTTGTCTAACAGCATCAAAAGTGCAACAGACTGACCTTTTGTCCAGGTGCTCCATGTTAGCACATTGATGTTGAACTTTTTTCTCCCTTAACTTTGAGTCAGCAGAGGGCTCCCATCCTCTCTGTGCTCCACCTCTTGTTTAATAATTGATAGGTAAGACAATGATGTAATAGTGTCTCCAGACCCTGCTGGGGTTCATTAAAGCGGGGGTGTTGCAGCAAACTGAGCCGAGGTGCCACAGTTCAGTGGACCCACAGATTAGTGGTGCACTTACATTATGCATACTCACTGAGTAACACTGAAACCTTAAGAGTGTGAGTATGTTAGGAAAAGATAAGGTCAAATTGATTTATCAAAAGCAGCGACTGATATGGCTAGTGTTGCCCTGCAAAGGCAGAAAAAAGAGAAACGAAAAGAGAAAACCCTTTAAGTGTTCAAGTGCCTTAATGGAAAAAGGCAAGAGTGGGACGATAAGGCTGCAGACAGACAGAGCTCAGGCCTCTCCCACAGCCTCGAGTCACGCTCCTTCTTCAACGGTTGCAGCGCACATCTGTTAGTGAGCTCAGGAATCTGCAGAAGCATTCTCAACAACACTGTCTGTTTCACTCTGGGGCAGTTTTCTGAGTCTCCCTATCCCTTTCTCCACCTCATCTTAACTCCTTTTCCCTTCATCTCCTCCGTCTGATCCTTCAGTTTGTAACCAGTGTATCCTTTTCTGGCACAATTACAGAGAAGACAGGAGTAACAAGAGAATAAAAATGCTGAACTGCTCATCCTCTACTCTTGGCTTTATTGTATTTTTACCAAAACTGTGCTGACAACAGTGCGTGTTGAGAAAAAAAGATAAGAGGTAGTCCATGATTTGATGGATGATGAGTTTCAAACATTTTTGTTTTTTTATTAAACAGCCATAAAACTGTGAATGGTGGTTCACTAAGGCAACAGCAGCTTCATGAGCAGTGTCTTTCCATCTCTGCCATGGAACTCCTTAAGAGTTGCTACACACCTGTTAATGGCCTCTCGCTCTGTTACCCTTCTCACGTGAGTGTTTGTGCACCACCAACTAATTAACAGCTGTGCCATATTCTTTGTAATTTCACTGTATTTACTGTAATTTCAGTGTCTTGGGACTATTCAGTGAATCATCTTCAATTTATTATACGACTTCTAAAAACAACTGGATGCATCAGTGATTGTTCAGATGTGTCAAAGTAACAGGAGTGAATACTTTTACACGTTTGTCTTTTATTTGTGCTCAATTTACTGGGGAGATTTGTTTTCACTTTGACATAAAAAGTATTTTCTGTTAATCAGTGTCAGAAAATCTTAATTAGATTTACTGTGATTCACTGCTATAAAAAAATAAAAAGCATGACACTACATGTGAGTGCTTCACATTGACCTTTGCTTTATTTGTCAGGAAGCGATGCAGCATGTGGTGCAAGAAGCAGGAGAGCTCCATGTTGCAGCAGTAGCTGTGTTGGGAGATAAGGCTAATTTTCCTTCCTGACATGTTCACTTTCTCTCCATAAAAGGCATATTGTGGCTGTCAGTCTTTGGTAGATGTTTACATCTGCCTTCTTTATTTATCTTGCACCTTTTCCACTGTTGTCTAGCTGCTCACTCCCACGTTTGCACACTACCTTTGCAGGAAAACACTCCCTAGCTCAGCTCAAAGCCTGCAACCCATTAAACATAATGTACTGCCTGCCTTATAATTAGAGAGTTACTGAAATGCGATGCCATTAGCAAGTCACTTCTCTCTACAGTGTAATACTTCCAACATGAGCTGATCAAATCAACAAAAAACAGGTTTGCGCCTGGCTGTTAAGCACAGCCTGAGCAAGTAAGCTGAGACATGCCCATTAGGCTTCACTGCATTATCTCACATCCATCACAAATCCATATTTGTCATTAGCAGCACTCATCAAGTGAAAATAATTCAACTCATTTATCTGGTTTTGTGTGGGTTCATGCAACTCCGATTACAAGGTACCGGGGGGGGGGGGGGGATTCCTAATAACCTGGTGTTATTAGGAATCAGTGCTATATGTATAAAACATTCTATCACAGTGTATATAACTCCACATCATGATATGGATATATATCTTGATGTAGTAAATCTTCTAGAAAATCAACTGACAAACATTTTATATATAAATTACCTGACAGGATACTCTGATACTCAAATAAAGTGTCTGTGTTTTGGTTTTATAATTAAATGAATACCAGGACGCAAGTTTTTTATTTCTGAAGTTTTCACATCACAGAATGTGAAGAACAGCATTAAAAAACAACTCTCGCTGGTAAACATGTGACTCATGTAGCTGTCAGTGTAGAGTGGGGCAGCTGCTCTGCAGGTGCGCTTGATTTGACCATAATTGTGGTAACCAGGCAGAGATGAACCTCCTGAATTTGCACCCAAACTGCTTTCAAACCTTAAATTAACAATTTCAACCGCAACCTCTATGATCATTGAGCAGGAAAGAGGCAGAAAAAAGGTTCAGAGAGGAACGAGGAAGAGTGCTCAGTTAATTCACCCTAAATAACATCACCCTGACAAAACACTCAATGCAGAGTGAAAAACAAGAGACGTCCACAGTGAAATAGATGAAAGAATAGACGGAGTTAAGAGATAATTAGAATAGTTAGAATTAAAATGAGAATTAAGTTCTCTTTCAGATCAAACATCCCAAGATATGAGTGCTTTTGTAGCTGCATTTATACTCTTTCTTTTGACTCAAACGTAGGTTAACCATGTCATGTAATGCTACTTCAGTACACTTAACCAGCAAATATTACTGGGACCACTACAGACGGATTGCAGATGAACATTTAAACCACTGACTAACCCTGTCACATATTGACCGCATGGTCAAGCCATATCCTGGGTTTTGACTTAGTTTCGTTTAATAGCACATCCCTGGTCACTGATTTGCAATGTTGATCATTGTGGCCAAAATCAAGCAGGATAAAGAAAAACTAACACATGGTTTCATATCCAGCTGGTTATATTACTTTAACATTCAAAAAAAACTTCAGCTCATTTAGATTACTGCTGCTAAAGTCCTGACAAAGACCAAGAAAACTGAACACATTTCACCAGTTACATGATAATCTGATAATCTGTTGTATGTTTATGAAGTCTCTCTAACTCTCAGGTTGTCAGGTAGAGTGCTGAGCACAAACTAAACAGGGAGAACAAGCACATTTCGCTACTGTGCACCACAGACCTGGATCAAACTTCCAGAGGATATTTGTTTGTCTTTGCTTCAACTTTGACAACCTTTAAATCAAGGCTAGAATCCTTTATGTTTGACTGGAACTGTAGCACTCATAAATCTACAGCTAACTTTATTTGTATTATTTTTATTTGCATATTAATGTTGTATGCTATTTATCTTTTTTCAGGTTTTGAAAGCATTATGCCTTATGACTTTCTGAATTGTCATTTAGGCTTTTTAGACACATTCCAGCCAGACTACACAGCAGTACACGCCTTAATCTTATTTATCCACTTTTATTATTCACAAATTAACTCCTGCCAGCAGTTATTAATAAGTCAACCATGCAGTACTATGACACACCCCATCTGTGTTGACGTCAAAGAGAGGGAGAGAGGAGGCTGCTCTTTGTTCACAACCTGCAGATTTTTTAGTTTAAGCACCGTAGCTGTGACAAGCTTATTTCCACACATTTCCTGCTATCATGTTTCATAGTCCAATTTAAAAGTCAACATCATCCCCGTCACGCATGACCCATGTTATACGAGGCTGTGTCACAGGGTTGCAGTGCAGAGAAAGGTGACTTAAGAGTGATTGTCTCTGATTTAAAAAAAAAGGTTGGAAAAAATAATTACTTAATGCACCGTGTCAGCAGATTGTCATGGTGCAAAAATGAGCATTCAGCATAATTGAAAAACTACAATATGACTTTTAACAAGCAATGCACGAGTAAACCTTTCTGATAAAAAAGATTTTGGACTTTACAATATGTGATCCTTGTACTGAGAGATATAAAAAAAGAAAGGGACATTAAAACAACCAAAACACTCCTTCCAACAAATTAGATATATATATGTAACAATATCTGTTGGAAAATCACCTGTTAAACTGACTAGCTGATGCTTGCCATTCACTGAACTGCATGGTAATGGGATGTGTGGTAACTGAAGCTGTCATACCAGTTAATATAGTCAAAACATCATTCAAGAGAAACCGGACACTGTAATTGCTCTGTAATATCAATTCAGACTGAAAATGGGGTATCATGGCAAATCCTACGACAGTATTAGAGTGCAGCTGATAAATGATCTTTGTCAGAATATGACCTAGCAGCTGGAAAGTCTTCGTAGATCCATAATCTATATGTGTTTTCAGTTCATTTACTCAATAGTTATATGTGTGGTCCATGGAGGCACGTAGAACATGGTCATAAGCTCACAAAATGCTGATTAAAAAGAAAACGATTCGTTGGAGTTAAATATCAGTTCCAAGCATGGCAAAAAACAAAATCAAATGACACAAATTCAAAGTGCTCAGTCCCTTACCTGGCAAAATATCCCGGCTTCCTGTCTCTCTTTTCCATCAGGCCAGGGTCCTAAATCTGTGTGCAGTCAAGCACACCCATACAAACATCCACACACACACTCAGTGTGTCCAAGCCAGCAGACACAACTTAGTGAAGATCAGGTCTCACGCTGCGCTCTGGCACTTCTTTCTTGTCCTGCAGAGGAAATAGAGAAGGGATTAGCTGGTTCACCGTGGGTGCCTCACTCAACAACACTCACTAGGATTGCAAAAAGCCCAATGACCGATGGTGAAGCCTCATCAGCCTAAGTGGATGGTGATGAAAGCATCCTATAATAAGCATGTGAGGCCACTCAGCTGACAATGGCAGACCAACAGGATGGAAAATGCACCATTCTGCTGCAGAGCAAAGACACATCTGCTCATAGTTAATGCTGCTCCAGTAAATATGTGCTTCATTATGTAATGATGCTCTTTCAAAACAGTGCAGTCTAATATTAGCAGCATCATTTTTGGGGAAAACATCTGATGTAAACATACAGACCATCATGGCTACACTACCAGCTAGCTGTACCATCCCTGGATTAAGGGAAACGAAACAATCAATTACACGCATGTCGCACAGAAGAATGAACAGAAATGAGGCTACTGTGGTTAATCCACATGTGAAGTGAAAATGTTATATAATAGGTATACCTCACCACCACCGAGGAAAGGCTCAAATAAAGCAACGTTACCCCCACCTAGCTACATTCTTCAGTTTTTCAGAAGCTTGCTCTGTGGGAACTCCTCCATGAACCGGAGCACAACGCAGCTTTCAGCGTCTTGTTGAGGTGCAGCGTTTGGAGACGACACGATATAATATTAAACCTCTCTGTGCTGCCGTCAGGTTCAAATAAACACACTGACCAAGGTCCAGTCTCTCAGATGACGCTAACCGTGCTAGCTAGCCACTTTGTTTACAAGACAATGGCAACCTGGCGGAGATGGTAAGGAAATCTC
The DNA here is from genome assembly GCF_963691925.1 of Scomber scombrus. Classification (NCBI taxonomy): domain Eukaryota; kingdom Metazoa; phylum Chordata; class Actinopteri; order Scombriformes; family Scombridae; genus Scomber; species Scomber scombrus. The sequence continues at coordinate 15,005,637 of NC_084986.1, forward strand.
ATTAGTCCCTTCTCTTACGAAGGTATTTCAGCTGCCTGCTCTCGGGCCTGACGCTAACGCCAAACACCACATGTGTAACGATGCACTTAAACGCCCAATTTGTCATTAAAAAACAGGTAACTAAAATAAATTTGCACACATAACATTACCTTGCGTGCATCCTCAGCCTGCTAGTGTTAACATGGAAATGAAACCTCCCTTTACTACGCCCTCTGGTGTCATGTGCACTGTAAAAACACAAATGAGCTCTAGCTTAATTGTAAGATAGAAATGTAGCTACAATACGTAAGCTTACGTTAGCCAGGTTTAAAATTTGATAGCTCGGTCGATAAAAAGGCGTTATAGTTAGGCAACTAACGATATATATACAATTTAATATATCGACATGTTAAGTGTATTTTAAATACTTTTGAATTCTCTGCATCGACATCCTTCCCTGGTGGTCTAGTGGTTAGGATTCGGCGCTCTCACCGCCGCGGCCCGGGTTCGATTCCCGGTCAGGGAACTACTCTTTTCCCTAAAAACTGGCGCAATTAATCTGACCGAACAACAGACGGTTAAATATTAATACGCCAACAATGTCCTCACCTCTTGTGACCCTCGTGCTACAAACCAGCCGTGTGGCGCACTTCAGGTAAAGTAGCATACAATTAAAGTTTTCGCTTTCGTTTCTACAAGGTTAAACCACATTCTCATCGTTCAACTTTGTTTTAATGTACATTTGCGGCCTGAAGGGGTCAATACTTGTAGCGGAAATGTGGTAGGCCTATATTATGTCTGCTTTGAGATGATATTTCTGCATCTGTATTGTTTTCCATCACAGACCGAATTTGGATACATATCACTTATTTTCAGTGGGGTCAGGTCTTGGGGAATGCCAATTCAAAATCATAATTTTAGCTTGATCTTGGCATCCCATATATACTTTTGATATTTGTTTAGAGTTGTGCTGTTGAAAAAAACAACGATTGCTCTTTCTGATGGTCTGATGTTTTTTTCGAGGAATTCAGAGGTAATCTTCCTTTTTCTTATTCTGTCCACTTTCTGAAAGCACTGAAGCCCAGAGCATTAAATACCTGACAGTAGGCACACTGATTTTAGGGTTAAATGCCTCATCCTGTCTCCTCCAAACCCACTTCTTGTCATTGTGGCCAAATAACTCCATCTTTGTTATGTCTGACCTCCAAAATCTCCTCTATTTACATACACTCCATACATTTTAGAGCTTTCTATTTCCTAATGATTTATTAGTTTTCACTGTAGTTGCTGTGTGTACAGTTTGGACCCATCAGATTTTGTCATTTAAAAAAAAAAGACTGACAAAAAGTTATAGAAAAAATACTCACTTGTTTTGTTTTGTGACAAAGATCGTTTTTTATTGTGTCACTGGTAAAAAGCAGTTGCAAAAGTAATTAAAATGCCCATTACATAAGTGTCCCTCACACTTCGTTTGAACGCAACTTACAACATGTTTGTTAAACATTATATAAGCAAAAAAGCTCTATTTTTTCATGAATGCTAATGTCATATTTTTACCAAGGCTAAATTACATATTATTAAACACCTTACATTTTTATTTAAACAACCCCCAATTAAATTCATACATAATCACAAGGAGGCAAAAACAGTTCAATCTTTAAGAACTTACAGCTAACTAAGCGGAAAATGATGTAACAAATCAGTAGTTTAATGTGTTTTCTCTTATTGCATACAGATACTGCACATATTTGGTAGACATGCTGATTTGCTGATAGTCCAACATGTAGGTAAGTTTACCCTTGTTTGCATTATGGGGGGATTTCTGGAAATATGATACTGACTCATAGCAGCATTGTTCATAAGTCAGTATAATTGCTACATTTAGGAACAGAAGCTCTGTCTCATTTGACATTTTATTGCACTTAGAAAGGTTTTCCTTAAGTTTTTGTCAGCTGTGGGCGGTCGCTGCTAATGGTGCAAAGACACAAGATACAGTTAAAAGTTTAGAAACACCTTCCCAGTCTCTTGAATGAGAAAGTGTGCCCAAACTTTTGACTGGTACTGTATGAGACATAAATGCTTCACTTCGCTTTCAATTGTATCACTAGGTGGCGTCATTTTACAACATATTGTAAAACTAATAGGTTGACACATTGTGTAAGTGGGTTTGTTGTATGAAGCACACAGAAGAAGTCCATACATAAAGGATACTGCACATTAAAACAGTGTACATCACAAGAAATATGTAATATCTATCAAATTTCCTTCACAATTTAGGAGAAAACACCAACAAACTATGGCCAAAACTGTGTGTGTGATGTCATTGTCACTGTGGCATTTCACGCTGAGTTACGGTTAATGAGGGAAAGACTGTGAAGTGTTTTTTTAACATTTATATTGTAAAGTTTCTTCAGTTTGCACACACTAGTCTACTAGTCTACTCTCCACTACAAATTTGTAACATTGACCTGAATGTAATTTAATGTAAAAAATGTAATGCAGAAACTGTTTTGTAGGCCTATTTGAACTGAAGTAGTTTGAGATAAAGTGCAATGAGAAATAATGTGTGTTTGTGGAACTTGGGTCTCTCGGTGAGCCCCTCCAAGGTGGGGAAAGACAGAGACGCCGGCAGCAGCAGGCCCTCTGATTGGACAGAGCAGGAGTTAACCAGTTCCTGGCTGGCTATGTATCTTGGCATTTATTTTGACAGGCGCTATCATTGTGAGAGAGGAGATAAGTTGTCTTAGGGATCGCCATGGCGCCGGTGTGTCCCTACTCCGGCCTGTTCAGACTCTCATCAACCGCTCCACCCCCCCTCCTTTCCCTGCCCTGTTTGGAGCAAAGGATTGTGGGGGACTGTTTGGTTGGGAGTGGGGTTTGTGTTGGCAGGGACCCCGTGGTTCTGGGTATCATCGTCCCCCTTCATGACCATCAAAATAACCATGTGGCTCAGCAACGGGACAGCCATGACTGCCTCCCAAATGCCACCTTTCACTCTTCCCTTTCCTGATTGCGAATATTTTTTCTACCAGTTTTGAATGAAAGTTTTCCTTTATTTTCTGCTTTTCCATCCTGGAAGAAAAAAATATTTCTTTTAACACATAAACATATAAAAGAAAATCATATTGAGGCAGCCCTAAAAAGCAAAGTGCTAAAAAAGCCAAGGATGAGCTCCAGTAACCTTTTGACTTTTTACTATGTAATGTTTTCAAGATGTGGCTCTCAGACGGCACTATAATAATAGTCCATCAAATCTGTAGTGTCTCTGGTCTCGCTGTCATATAAGATCTGTGTAGAGCTAGTCTAATTTCAGACTCTGATATTAGAGTTTTTATGGCACTGTCCTTTCAGGGCCCACAAACAGCTTGGTAGCATTAGATTGGCTGTTTCTTATGTTAACATCACTGCTACAATGCTATTCAGTTTGAGTTCAAAGTTACACACACACAGAAACACACAGAGGAATTTATGTTGCAGACGCTAAGCAGAAAAGCAAAAAGAGGATAGGAACAAAAGAAAGGATGAGGCTCATTTTCAGGACTTTTTAATTAATAATCAGTTGATTTTCATGATTACATTTTAACTAAGAGGTTTGAACGAGACATTAAACAGACGGCATCAATAACAGCAGTTCAACTCCTTCCTTGTTTTGTTCATTAACTTGTTTTGCTAAGAAAACAAAGCTGATATCAAGCTTATATCTTTTTAAACAGTTGTAGTCACAAAGGTCTGACCCAGGACAGGCCTTGGAGAGATCTAAAATCATTTTCCTTAGACGTCATACACTTTTGGCTTAGACTACAACCACTGATAACGTCAAGTACGCCGTGGCAGCAAGAAGCTGCAAACCTAAACACTGAAAACGGATATGTCACACAAATAATAATTGATAGGAAATATGAGCTCATTCTAATGAACCAAACCTGCTAAAGAAATGTGGCTATATGAGAAAAATCTTCCATAAGACATTTATTTTATCTCTTTGTTTACAAGAAGACGCATGAATGCTGACAGATGTTGTGCAACCAGCCAATTAGGACAAGAAATCTTTGAGAGAGTTTTGTTATTAATAGAGCTAATGACAGCAACTGCTTACATGAATTCCCATCAGGATTGAGAGTCCCACTTATAACCTGCAACAGCTATCTGCGCTGACAGATTTACAAGCTTTTGCATCAAAGGGAAAGGCACAAAATAGGTAGAAAGGTCAATAAAAAATGATAAATCTCCCATAAATGTTTTGTTACCTTTTCCATATGTGAAATAATTTCACTTATTTTCTGATCTTTATGGTTGGTTTGTTCCACTTTTATGTTTCATTGATATTGGTTGATTTTGAATTGTTGTTTGTTTCTATTGTTGCTGTTTGTTGCCATATTCTGTGAGCTGATGGGGACCCAAATGATAAATTAGGAGGGAATGTCAGAGCTGAAGATAAACAGATACATAAGATTAGACCAGTAATGGCTAAATGTTTGAATCATGAATCATAACTCAAAATGGACTAATACAGAATTAAGGCCACTAATTAGTGCAAATGCCTGGCAGGGTGCCATGACCTCCACATACATGACACATACATACATACTGAGTTGCTAAGTGGAGATTTACACATTAGATAAAATGAGGGACACCAGAAAAACTATTAATTATGTAGAGACATGCATGAAGATTATATGGTCAATACATTAGACCTGACAAAATGCTGATTAAATCAATGTGAACAGTATTTTTAAAATTAAATTTTACCAAAAGAATACAATGTACATCATATTAAAAAATAAGTTACATCTTAAGATAAGATACAGTAAGATAAGATCAACTTTATTAGTCCCCTAAGGGAAATTTGTTTTGGGCACATAGTGCGACATGGTTGCACTTTGCTAACGTTAGGTTAGCATAATCACTTCATCATTTAAAACTGTTTCAATACTACTAAGTCTGAAACACATGTTCTGTGTATGCAAATATAGATAAACATAAATAAAATACAGCCATATTAATGTTTACAAAGACAGTTATTTTTGATGTTACAGCTTGAGTGACTCATATTTAGCTACATTGTTTATTGCTTTTGACAGTGCTACAAATGTTTGCTATGAACTCATTTACACATTACTAAGGTCTTTACCAGCAAGGACATTCCTTAAACCTGCATTAACTGAGTTTTGTTGTAAACACAACACAGACAAATAATAACCTTTCAAGTTGATAATTGAATTAGTTAGCAAACAGTTGCTTACGTAAACATCGAACAGTTACGGAGCAACATTATCGTTCATCTGCAGTCGTGAATTTTAGCCCAGTATCACTCTCCTTTACCTCTGTTTTTGCTTTCTTTTGAGTCCTGAGGGAAATATCTGGCTCTTTAGCCATGAAATGCTCCAGTACGGTACGTAGCATACTAAAGTGTGGACACACTTTCTCATTCAGTGGAATGGGAATGTGTGTCAACATTTTGACTGGTACTGACACTGTATATGGTCACCAGCTAGATGCTAACCGTGTCTGCTGTGGGTGTAGTGTACAGTGGGTATTAAGAGCTTTTTCTTTAAAAACAGCTGCAGAGTGCGGCCAAAAACCACGCTAAGAGAGCAGTGAGACTGAACCAAAACAGTAAAATTGCAGCCGGGCAGATCACAAAGAGCTGAAATTCGCTATAAAGCACTGTAAAGATGAGCAAAACTGGTGGTAATTCTCTTTAGGTTCATATACGAGCGATGCCCCTCAGTGATGGCCATATTGTCATGTGATAAATTGTTATTAGGAAAAAAATATCACTTACATCTGCTTTAAGTTCATTTAAGTTAAAGTTAATTTTGCTATAAACCAAAATGAGTGCATCACACTTGACACTATGTAACGCTAGAAGGAAGGCTCTCACACACAAACTTAAAAATAGATTTACAAGTTCAGTCCAGTCTTCGTCAGAGTGGTCTGTGGTTGGCTGAAGGAGCAGGAAATTATAGTTGTTTTTAATTAAGTATAGTTTTTTGTTTTTTTAAAAACTTGTTTGTAATTCTTCACACGCTATATAGTTTAAGTAATATTGTCTAAGGGTGGTAGTGCTGTGAGTTTGATGAAGAGTTGTGCCACTCCTTTGGTGGTCTAGAAGAGTCCAAACTGACTGAAAGACCACCTTCTAGGTTACCATGAGGTTAATGACCCACTACACACACACACACACACACACACACACACACACACACACACACACACACACACACACACACAAACACACACAAACACACACGCACACACACACACACACACACACACACACACACACACACACACACACACACAGACACACACACATGCGGCCAGTTCACAGAGATAGACAGGGGAAAGAAAGTGATGGAGACATGGCTTGAAACAGCTTCATACTGTATACCATCCTGTGCCACTACACCCACTGTCAATCTGCCAAGCCAGCAGAGGCACTGCAGCACATGACCTTTGACCCAGGAACTGAACAGCAGACAAAAGGTTATCAGTCGGGGTTTTAGTTCTTAAACCTAAATGCTCAAGACAGTGCAGGAGCCACACCTCGAGGAAAGAGCAGACGGTGTTGGAAACCTGAAGGAAAGATGGATATAAGCAGAATATCACCCTCTCAAACAAACACACACACGCACACGCACACACACACACACACACACACACACACACACACACACACACACACACACACACACACTCCCTCTCTCATCAGTGTTTTTGATCACATGACCGTGGTAGGGGAGCAAACAGTGCATGGTTGTTTACCCTGCTTATCAGCGGTGTTGTAACAAGTAGAGGAACACACAGGCTGACCTCAACACAGACACATATGCACACACACACACACACACATGCTAGGAAACCTCACTTTGGCCAAATGTGAAAAGGCTCTGAAAATCGAAAGGTAGAGAGATGTTTTTTCATTTACCAAACAATTTTCTGACTTTTGATTACCTCATTTGACATGGTGCAGTTCATGCTAGCAGTGGTCTATTTTCTAACACTCAAGGAGACCATGATAATGAGTACAGTTCTTGAACTATTAGCTAACATTACTAATAAATCTCCCAGAGCACTCCTTAACGCTCCTCTGATCTCATCTGCCATAAAAAGAGGCTTGCCGTGTACAGTAACGATCATTTTTCAGAAGAAAAAGTCCAGTCTCTGCACAACCCATAAGTACAATTATGAACCCCAGCAAACACTGGCCAATAAATAACAGCTATAAATTCCTATATGAATTATGACTATGCCTTCCCATTTATCATTGCGCAATAAGTCATCTTTCTTGTACTGTAAAGGTAGTATTCCTTTGAGAGTCAAAAGATATAAGGGCTGTGTTAAAGGTAACTTGAGTGTGTGCTTACTGTGTCTGGAGTGTCTACATGTGTACGCCTTTTGATGTGTGTGTTATTGTGTGTATGTGTCTGTGTGCGCTCACACAAGCACTCCCACTCTCACACTCAGACTCTGGTTAGTCCAAGCTAGCGCCACATCAGTCCATCATCACAGATATGGCTCGTGGTTAGATAGCAGGTCTGGCGGCGCACAAGACATTTTGTCCACTCTGTCATGTTTACTTATAATGATAAGCTTTGATGGATTCCCCGTAAGCTATAGACGCCACAGCACGCACACACACACACACATACACACACAAACACACACACACACACACACAATAAGCAGTTCACACATGCACACAAGGGGGCACACACTAACACACATGCACAAATACTAGATGCAAAATACACTAACACTTTAGTCGTTAAACGAAAAAGATATGCTCGAGTATTCATCAGCAAACATACACATGTGAACAAACAAAACAAACTCTCCATCAGGCTAAAAGTTAAACTTAGAAGTTGCTCTTTTTTCTGCGAATCAGTGGTATATTTAGAAGACTGGTCAAGGTTTTTGGGGCACGAGAGAACAAGCTGTCAATTGAGTATATGTGTTTAAATATGGATATGGATTGTACAGAAAGCAAGTCCATTTTACAGTAAAAGTTCTAATGTTTCCAGTCTAAAAAAGCCACTGCCTATTCCCCAGTTGGTTCAGTCTGAATCAAAAGCCGTCTTTGTCCAGCTTGACTTTGCACTGGTTGGCCTGGTCAGTGTTTCCACTGGGTCGGTTTACTCTAGCCTGGCGTTTAGCCAGACCACTGTCCGGCCCACCACAACTGTTCTGGACCAATTAAAAAGACTAATGAGGCCTGCTCTTATCATGTCAGTCATAGGGCACAGAGGGCGGCACAGACACAGACACAGACAGCATGGCAGACTACCAAGAGAGGATATGCTGGTGGATGGTGTTCATGGACCAGAGAGGTGGTGTGGACAAAAATTACTGTCTGCTGTGGAGACTGATGATTTCATAATTACATTAGAAACAACATTGCTCTTTGTTTTTAATTGATAAATCCTCTGTACTGCATGTAATATACTGATTAGCATATATTTTTAAGCTCTAACAGTCCTCCTGATATGTTCATGCAGTTGGGTATGCATGTTCAAACTACAGACTCTAGAAAAACATGTATCTATAACATCACCCTAGGTTTCTAAAGGGATGTTTTGCAGCAATTTACTGTTTGCGGTTATTTTTTGTTGAATCTTTGTGAAGAATCTAAATGTGGCAATTTGGGAGCCAAGGTGGCTGTATGATGAAAAACCTGTCAATCAAAAAAAAAAAATTAAGCGTAATATTTACTGTAATATCCGCTTAATATGACACAATTTTATATGTTGATTAAGTACAAGGTCCATTTGGTGGCTGATCTGGACACTTACTCATTATATCTTACTCATTATAGCCACATTACTAATGATTATTTATAAAAAATTTCATTTTATGTATATCCTGTGAAAGTCATCCCTATAATATTGTTGCAATATCGAGGTATGGGTGAAAAATATTGTGATATTTGATTTGGTCAGAATCGCCCAGCCCTAACTGATAGCTCCAGAATATAAATGAATCTTGTGGTGAGACTATTTTGTCAACTGTTTTCATGCTCAAGAATTAACCTTAAATCAAAAAAAAAATGTAATATTTAGTTTGGGTGCTTTCTACTAGATGCAGTGAAAATATATTACAAAACTGTAGTTGATTTCTGTCATTTGATTGCTTTGGACATTCACAATCCTGCAAACTGCTGCCAAAGATTTTCTGTTTTTCAGTATGAAGTTGCATCTTATCCTTTTTCCCATGTATCAAAATATTTTAAGAGTGCACCTCAAGTTCACCTTTTGTTTTGTTTTTTCCCCTATCTCGCCCACTCACCTCCACTCCCACTCTCTCACTTATTCTATAGTTATTTACACCCAAGGACACTGTGGCCACTGGTGAAATTTAGGGAGTGTGTGTCTGACAAAGAGAGTGAGAGAAAATGACAGCAAGAGTTGGAGGAGAACTCCGAAACAACAGCCTCCTTCTTTTGCTGATTTCTTACTCTACATCTCACCCCTCCTCTCGCTCTGTCAAGGCCACTCTTTTCTTCCTCCTACTTGCTCGGCGGAGAAGAGGTCAGAGTGAGAAAGAGCAATAGACAAAGACACACACAATTCTGAGACTGACCGGACCGCAAACGTTACAAATCTTCTTTGCCTTATCGAGGACAACACACTGATAAGGGTGTCTCCACTCCCCATCCGACAGATCCATCTCTGAAAACATCAGAGACACACGTAGGAAGATGTGGAAATCTACGTGTGTGTAACTGGCAGATTGATGGTTCGATTCCCTCCCATTACTTTAAATGAGTCACGCCAGACTTAAATAGCCAAAGAGAGTTTTAACTGGGTGTTTTCAGTGCATTCACTGATGTTGAGGGATGATAATTAACAAGGTTTAGATGACATGAGTTGTGTGTGTTTTTGGGAGTGCTGCACCTGCAACTAATGATGTGAAACTCGCCAACTTCATCTGCTGCAGATCTCAATGCTGCGTTCACTCCCCACAGATCAAACTTGCACCTGGTGACCTGTCCCAGTGTACACACGCACATACGCACACACACACACATTTACAAATTTTCTGGCATTGCGCTGACAATTGCCATTCCTCCACCTGAGGCTAAGTGCCTCCTTAACCTAGTGTCAGGCAATTAATTCCCTAATTTTTCTTTTTTCCTCCTGTGAATTTATGTCTTGTGGACTAACACTAACCCTGACATCATAATCTGCCCACTGCAACTGTCTTTTATGGAGATACATTGACTGAGTGTCACAAATAGTAACCTCAGTTTTATTATCAACCTAAATGATAGTTCCCTTATCAGAATAATAGCTGATATACGGTTTTATCAGGCGTCTTGTGGAATTGTTTTTCTAAAAGTAAGATTGAAAACATGTTAAGTGATTCCCTGAACTTGTGCACTTTATGTTAGTTGAGTGGAAGACATTCATTGGTGAAATATTGTGACAGAAATGAAGGGGAATTACAGTAATGTAGCTACCTTGGGACATGTGAGGCATATAGGCTATTTTTGTAGAAGTGGATGAGACGATCCGCCCATTGAGATGTTCACCAGTTGGGAATTTTGATAAGAAACAGCTCATTAGCAGAATTTATATCTGCTGTCTGTGGAGAAGATCCTGGAGTTTATCTTATAGAAGCTTGTAGAGATCATGGAGTCTTTAAAAATGAAAAATGGTTATAAAATCTGCATCTTTAGAAATCTGGAAAGATGTACAAAAACATTTGCCCCAAAAGGTTTATTAGTCGTGCAGAAGAGATGTAAAAATCAGATCAGTGTGTGCATTTATTCAGTTATAAATTGAACTGTACATCCGCACCTCTGTGTGTGTGTTTTTTCGTGTGTGTGTGTGCTCGTGGTGGACGTGCAGGGCCACCGGGTCGAAGTGGGCTGGGTCCGTGGTTCCCACAGCCTGTGCGGAGGCAGCCTCTGCCACGCTATCAGCCTCCGTCTCCGGCCCCCCAGCACCAGCGGGCCCCCTGACGTCAGCCCTGTCCTGATAACGGGGTCCACTGCAGGCTGTAGAGGGGAGAAGAGGGTGGAGGGGTAGGGTGGGGGGGGGGGGGGGGGGGGGGCTGCAGATGGAGGGATGAGTTGGAAGGAGAGCGGCCAGCAGGGAGGGAAGAGAGGGAGGGAATGGGGTTACACTAACAGAGCCAGGGGTGGATAAGACCCTCAGACAGATAAGATGGAGCAGAGTGTGGAGCCTCTTTTGTTTTCCACTGCTCCTCCTGTCTGGTGGCATCTCCCTTCTTCTCCTCTCTGACATTCCCTCTCTTGTGTCTCTTTTCTACATTCAGTCTTGGTTTAACAATTCTCCACCACCCCTCCTCTCTTTGTCCAAACAGATATATTCCTGCTGTTATCGAACCATGTGCGCTACAACGTCACCTGGATTGAAGCACCTTTTCTCCCCTCGCTTCCTCATTGTGTTTTTGTTCTCCTCTTACAGCATAACGAAAAAGGGAGGAGACAGCCTTTGACTGACAGCAGGAGCAGGTTTTTGACACTGACGAAAAGTTCAGCCGCTCTCGTTCTTTCTCCATCACATACAGCATTTTCTTGCGCTCTTTAAACTTCCCTGCATAAACTCTGCGTGACCTTCTCGTAGACACCACAATCCATTGTTTTGATGATGTCACCTCACCTTTACCTAACCTGAATCTTACCTCTAACTTGCCCCTCCACGTGCAAACAAACAGCTTTCCCTCAGCCTGCTGCATCACACTGCAACTAAGCCCCATGTATTAGTCTATTAAACACTGGGTTTGCATTTGTGTGTGTGTGTGTGTGTGTGTGTGTGTGTGTGTCTTACCTATTTGCTCTTCAGGCCTTCGCTTGCAATCGGACTTTGGCCACAGCTTATCACAGGGAGAGGTCCTGGGATCCCTGAGTCTTCACTGCTAAAAATATACTCGCTCTATTGCTCACATACACACAAACATGCACACAAACACACACACAGAAACATACACACACGCACACGCACACACACACACACACACACACACACACACACACACACACTCTTGGTATCATGGGGCACCGCACTATGAGTCTATGAGTGTCAGTCAGATATAAAGCTGCTCAGGGGTGGATTTTGCACACATGCATGAAGCTTGAAGTTACTCACAGCTAACTTCATCAGGATTATTCTCAATTTTATAACTGGTGTTTGAGTAAGCAACACCCAGTAGTGGAATTTCAAATGTTAGCATACAAGCGTCAAAGAAATATTCAAACGTTTGTGCAAGTGAGTCGTTTAAGTAGCTTTACAAACAGCGTGGATACCCTCGGAACAAAAGAGGTTTTGATAATTTGATTCTTATCATCTGTAATTCTGTAATTGAGTGTTGTGCGATGTGTTTGCGCTGCTCTTCAAACAGTGCGAACCCAGAGTCCAATTCGGCACTTGAGCCCGTCACATATGAGAAACTGCGACTGAGGAGTTAATAATTTATTCAAAAACACACTCCTGGTTAATGATGTGTTTGTGTGTGTATGTTAGTCAGAATGAGAGAGAGAGATGATGTGTGCTTCTGAAGCCGAGGTGTCATGCTTGGAGATCTTGTGTCTCCTCGATGTGACTCTGTGACCTTACCTGGTCAAACACACTTAATCCACAAGCATAACATAAAGATACCTTAGAATAACACAAACACACACACACACACACACACACATTTTTTTTTTTTTACATTTAAGTAAGAAAAACCCTAACCAAAAACCTTAACCCAATCTAAACTGAACAAAAAAGACTTATTCTTCTCCTGAGGAAAATATTTTAACAAAACTCCCCATAAAACCACAACCATGATTTTAGATTTTGGGACATTTTTACACGTTTGTTGATGGATTAAACAAATAAGTTAATGTTAGTGAGTTATTAAGTGAACTTTATAGAAATCTGAGAAAAATTTGAGCTATACTGGATTTAGTGTAATGATGACTGATAATAGCGACACACACACAGCCTATCAAATCACTGTAATCAATGAAAACAGTGTTGAGCTTTTAACACGACAATGAGTAGAGGTGTAACTAATGAAATCATATGTGACGTGCGCACAACATTTTACTTTTTTTACAAAGTACATTTTTTTAGAGCTTTTAAAAACTTTCAGTGAAGTAAAAGAGAGAGAAAAATCTATAAATGTTGATCAACTATCAATTATCAAGTGAGAAAACTGAATGAAATAACAGTCAAGAGTGATCATGTGATGGTTGTTAAGAGCCCATTTGATACACAATGAGTTCATATTGATTAGCACTGTTTCATCATTATCATTATCACCTGAGTGGATCAATGATAATCAGTCAGATCAGATTAAACAAGAAAAACAGGTGAGCTCAGCAGGAACAGATGCAGAGAAGATGAAAGCCCTTTTGTAAGAAAAAGAAGACGACTTTCTTTACTTTGCAGAACAGCCTGCCAATGAGGTATACCAAAGTGTACGACTGAGTGACGTGTCTGTGTGTGTGTGTGCGCGTATGTGTGTGTGCATGCGTGTTTTCCCCATATCGACAGGGTATTCTGCCTCCTGTGTTTTCCTGCCTCACCATTTGAAGTCTTTTTCCTGGAGCCATGAGTCTCGGTGTGTGTGCGCGCTTGTGTGTGGAAGGAAGAAGGGCCAAAGTAAGTCACCGACCCCCAAATGATTGAGTCTCTGCCCCAGCCAAGACGGTGACAGTTTTCCTGGTGCCTGGTGCCTGGTTCAGACACAGACACAGACACACACACACACACACAGTCTTACCTCTGTGACTTTTGGGATATTTACACAGACTGACATCCATTTCCTGGAGACGAACCCACACCACTGACCCAAAAATCTGCATTTTACCAATTGGGGAAACGACTTTTGTCCCCAATTGCACAAGCTGTCCTCAATCAACTGGCGTTAAGTATGGTTTGTGTCCATGAAAGTGGCTTAAGTCATACACACACTCACACACACAGTCTGCTGCTGTCTGCCACATACCAGCATCTCTATCTTGTCCCTCACCCAACACCTTCTCATTCATACACACTGACAGCAAACACACACAGAAAGCACACACGGTTGCAAAGAATCATGGCTTTTATATGTGTATTCACACCCGCATACATGCATGCACGTGCGCGCACACACACACATGCACAGAGTTGTTCGTTTTTGGGCTCTGGCCTCTGTCACTGTCAGTGATACAGCCTGGCATGTACAAACACACAAATCAAAACACACACTGTACTGTACAATCACAGAAAAGAGGATGAACTCTGTTTGATTTCTTGGTATTTTTGCAGACTTTTCACCCTACATTTAGTCTGATTAGACAAAAGTGTGTTTTGTCTGAAAGGAGAATGAGACCAAAGTTTGTTTTTTTATGCTGAATCCTGAAAACTGACAGGTTATCTTGCCTATTATCTTGTTCTAGTACAATCTGCAAAAGGAACAGAAAATATCTCCACACTCACAAGATGTAATGCAGATGAACTTCTATACGTTTAGAGGAACCATAAAAGCATTAATCATCTCTGACTTTGCTGCTTCTCTATGCTGTCACACGTTTACACAGACCACGCCTTAATATTATTAGCCGACAATTGGTGGCTGTATTATCAGCCTGCAGTTACACATTGATGACAGTTCCCCATTTCAATTGATGAAATATTGCTCTATTTGCCTTGACTTTTACCATCGAGGGCCATGGGGGGTGATTACTTTAATCATTCCTCCTGTTCATACTGACCATTAGAAGATCCCTTGACCTTGATACACCTGTGTGTATTTATTGTTTTGGCCAGGGGAAAGCTCTAGTTGGTGTCAAAGTATAAAATTAATTAAGTCCTTTTTTTTTGCATGTCATTTTGAATTATAGCATTAGTAAGAAAAAGAAGGGACATCCACACACTATCTTCACTTGCTCAATAAAGATATCTTAATATATACAACATTTTGATCAAATGCTGCATTCTTTAGGGTATAATCTTTAGATACAAAAGGCAGGAATCACAGCGACCAATTATCACTAACACTTCATTAGTGGCAATAGGGGGGTAAAATATTAAAAATATTAGTGCTAACATTCAAATATCAAGATTTATCAGCTTATCAGCAATCTCAGTAAGTCAATCATATTTGCAAACATAAAGAAATATAGAAAAAATATGCAAAAAAGTATGCAAGATACACCATCATCATCAGCATCATTTTTATCGTTTGATTGCACTGATTTGCATCAGAATGAATGGATCAATTTGAAAACTGAATGAATAGTCTGTCATTATCTGATAGGCTGTTGTAGCCACTCAAAAATTATTAGGGATAATAAAGTTCAACTATTAGGTTACTGTACACACACACACACACACACACACACACACACACACACACACACACACACACACACACACACAGACAGACACTGGGCTTCATTGGCAGTCTGTGCAGAGTCACATAATTCAGTGAGAGGCTGTCAGTGGGAAGTGGCTGCACAATGAAATGGCCTCGTGTGTTTACGTTGACTGGTGTTGATGACAGGTATAAATCTGTCCTCACGAGGACAACAACAGCCGGAGATTTCCGACCGAAGGCGTACAGCACTATTCTTCATAAGTGTCATAAGACAAGGAAAAAAACAGTTTAATGTTGCTCGGAAGATGTGAAACTGCCAGTTTAACTTAATATGGAAGTCAAGACGTCATGTAATAGGAAACGGAGACAAATCGATGGCCTGTGAGACCCTGAAGGCCACACGTAGGCTGACGTGTGTTATTGTAGCTTATAGGAAGTTATCAGTATTTATTTTTGTTTGACAGGCAGTAATTTTCTTCTAAAACGCATAAAAACATGCACTCGTATATTTATTGGTTAAATCCTTACTTTTCACTTACTCGCACTGATTGATGGGATTGATCTTAATTGATACGACAGCATCATAACGAGCACAACAAGTTAAGAAACTATATCGATTTCTCAGGATTGTCGAAATTTTGTTCATAACCAATTTTTAGCCTGCAAATCTCCATCTTCACATCAAACACCGCTATTACGTTTTCCACTTTCTTTTTGTTTTTGTTTCTTGTATTTTTTTAGGACTTAAATTCAGTTACAACACCATATAAAAATATTACCACATATTAACAGAAAAATAAAAGTAAAATATCAACATGATTTTTATAGCGGTATTATAACTTTAAATACCACTGGAAATAAGATCTATTTACGACTAAGGGTATCAGGGCTATATGATTCTGTCCTTAAGATTGAGCGATTTTATTAATTCATTATATAATTCATCTTGCACTAATCAGTGTTTAGGGGCAATTAAGACGTTAAGTGCGTTTAGTGCATAATCCGGGGGAAAAACAAGCAAAATGTATCACTTTTTTAATCTCACATTATTATGGATTAACGAATGAGCTGGATTATATGAGTGATTTAAATAGAAGAAACTGACAAAAACGTAAAATCTTCACAGATTTCTGTCATGTCGATGTATCAGTTTTATCGCCTTTCGTTTTGTAAGCATTTATATGTGTTTTCGAAATTAATGTATTAAAAATCAGTGTATGTCTGACGCAAAGATACAGACAGAATATTTTAATGTTTTTATTTATGTAGCCTAGAGATTCACTTTTTTTTCCTTTTTTTTTTACAATTAAAATGACAGAAAACAGACAGAAATTGCGTTTTATCTGATCAATGGCAGTCTGAACCTAATAAATAAAACGATACAATATTTAAAATCACTTTTCAATAATTAAATGATAGAGAAATATAAATAACATAATAATAGCCTAAAGGGCTATGAAGTCTATGTTCACATTTTTTGGCTTGGAGAGAGAGAGCGAGAGAGAGAGAGAGAGAGAGAGAGAGAGAGAGAGAGAGAGAGAGAGAGAGAGAGAGAGAGAGAGAGAGAGAGAGAGAGAGAGAGAGAGAGAGAGATGATAACAGCTGGATCTTGATCACAAGCTGTAGTCTCTCACTCCTCCTCTTCTCTCTCATATCTCCTCTCGGTTTATTTTTAATTTTATGCATGCTGTGGTTGTTTTGGTTGACTGAGGAGCAGCTCTGATTTCTGTAAGGACAGAGCTTTACGGATGTATTAAAACGCGATTTTATTTTATTTTTTGCAATAATACTCTACAAACCTGTGCGTAAGTGTATCCATATTATCGTTATTACTTCTATCAACACGGATGTGCAGCTTAACGGAGAGGATATGTACCAGGGCATAATGACCACCAACCACGGACCCCCCTCCTATGAGGCCGGATTTCTCCACAACGCATCGACGGGCACCTCGCCGGTTTATGTGCCAACTACCCGGGTCGTCACCCCCATGATCCCGGCTCTGCCTTACCTCCAGGCGCCCGGTGCGTCGCAACAGAGCAGCCCCGTGTCAAGCCACTCTGCTTGGACACAGCCGGGCGCCGAGTCGGTGCCCTCGTACAACCACTCCCCGGTGTCTCCGCGCTTCACCTTCTCCACTAGCCCGCCTCTGTCCTCCGGGGTGGCCGCGGCCAGGGAGACGGCAGCCTCTTACACCAGCCCGCTAACCATCTCTGCAAACGGGAGGGAGCACTACGGCGCCCGGAGCCTCAGCGGGTCTTACCATAGCCCTTACCCGGCTTACATGAGCCCGAACGTGGGCGGAACATGGCCGGCATCTCCTTTCGAAAACCCGGTCCTGCACGGTCTCCAAACTGGCGTTCCCCCGGGGACAACACGGCACCCAAATATTGGTGAGCAACAGGTTCAACAATGTTGGATACAATATATTTTTTCTAATGGCCAATTTCCCAGTCACGTCTTACACAGAAAGATGCACTGATAGATGTACTTAACAAATAAAATGATGTGATTGATCAGGACTCATGAGGTATAGTCTAGTTTTAAAGGCCATAGAAATATACACATGAACACAGCTACAGGTTTCAGGGCTTCATTGAAAAATGAAACCTTGCCATGTCTTGAAAAATAAAAAAAGACAACTAGTCAGTGTTGAATCCAGCTGAGCAGATCTTAACTTGCTTTAATCTGTCCTGACTAAAATGTTGTTTATAAATGGATAGAAAAGACTTATAAAAATAAAATGGCAGTGTAAACAATATTAATCAACAGAAGATAACTGTCACTAATCGAAAATGCATGACACTATATTGAAAAACATTACAAATAAATAAATACAACACATTAACTGATGTATGTTTCACACACATACATCCTTAAAAAAGACGATAGATCATTCAACAAAACGAATCAAAAAAGCCCCCAAGAATTATGAGGAAAGTCTGAAGTTTGGGATTAATAATCATCTATCAAATTTCTGCTGAACGAAATTTAACATCAAATTGAAATGAAACAGGGCGTGCAAGTTTTATTCTTTATTTTCTTTTAGGGTTTATCTCATTTTATTTAAATAACAAACAGAGCCTCATTATCACCAATGAAGTTTGTGCCACGTGAGATAAATCAAGAATTGTACATAAATTCTCCACTGACACAGTGAGTCTCTGCCAAACGGAGTAAAGCCTATCGTCACGTTTGATTTATTTATTTCGATAGTTATATTTCTATTTCACCAATGTATTTTCATAAAAGTTAAGATTTATAACTTTTCACACACACTTTTGCTGCATTTTAATAACAATTATGTATTGCAATTATCGCACATTTTAGGGATACACCATTTTCTGTTATTCCAAATGTCTCAAAAGTGTCATTTTATATTAAAAAAAAAAGCAATATAAAGTCACTCAATTAAATGAATGGCTAAAGTTAAAATTCATTTGAAAAAAACACATTTGTTCTGTATCACCCATTTCTATCTCAGGGGGCTTTTAAAAACATATTTTATGATGAGAAAATTATGAATAAAAAACAACAACCAAGAGGTCAGATTGAATATGGAATTTTTTTTATTAACAGCCACACCAAGTGAGACAACTGCCAATCATATAACTGACCTATATTAAACAGTATATTTCTTTATAAATCAAACACAGATAGAGGGATGGACATTAATATTTAACTGAGCCTGAATTGATAACACAGTTTATGGGGATTATAGTTAATGAGTTGTGTTTAACTGGCCTCACGGGTCAGATTATGTTTGATTTGAACCAGTATGGCGAAACCTTATTATATTGAAAACTGTGACCCCTTTTTCAATTTCAGGATCACATTTCTTTAATATACACAGACATGTTAAGTTAGGAGCAGCTGTAACGTCAGCTGGGACCTGCTGGTTAAGCTTAAATCTGACAGGTGTTTGTACTGGATGTGAATTTTTGCCTATAGCTGCAGGTTGCAGCTGTACTCTGGACGATATGTATGGATCAAAGATATTTCACAACACATAGATTCTGCTTAGGCAGTCAGTTTTCTGATGGCTTTGCAACCTGCAGTCTTGTGTTTGTTTTACATGTGTTTCTCCATTATTATGTAGTTTCTGCACAACTGGCAGCTACATTTAATCTTAATAGTCAAATATATTTAATCATATCCCTAATTCAATATCATGTGACTCATAACCTAATCTGATGGGCTAGATCATTCATGACTCATGACTTTTTTGTTTAAAAAAAATTACTTAACAGTTGATTAACAGCTAATTACTTTTCCATTTTTAAACATCAACCAGTGTTAATTTAGATGCATGTGACCTAGAATAGTTTGTGTGGTGATTCACACCCGTCTACGAGGCCCTCCACCCCTCCAGCCATTTGATGAAGAAAGAGATCAGCTTGTCTAAAGGATAAAGACCATTGATCAGATCTGACCTCTTCATCTGATCACAGTCAACTCACTTAATCTGTGAGCCTATTTACTCACTAATTTATTCATAGCAGACTGAAGAAAGGCTTTTATGTCTCAGCGACAGGCCTCATCTCTTTGTTCTATTATCACATCAAATTCAGTAAAATCTCAGTGATCTCGATCATCAAACAAAATATGCTCAGTGATATTGTATTGTATTTAATGAGTGACTTGAATTATTTAAACATCTTTAAAAATCAGTTTTACTATTGAACATACAAATATAGAGTTTTATATATGTCTTATTTATTTTCCAGAGAGAATTCACAATTATTTTGTACTTAAAAACAGCTTATAAACAAATACAAACATGTATCGCTTAGCTTTTCTTTAGTTTATCTTATCAGCTGTGATCTCATAATTCTTTCTTAAATGTGATCAAACTCAAAGTGGAAAATGATTTTATGTAAACAGTAAAACTATTTCTTTAAAGTCTTTAAATTTTTTTTTTTTTTTTTTACATTTTTTAGTTGGATGCATTATCATGCTGACGTTAACCTAAGAAATGACAGTTAAACATGTTATCCTCCCATTATCTTCTTATTTATGAAATACTAAAGCTGAAACCTTGTCTCATATGAATTATATTGATTGAAGTGCTAACATTTATGCTTACATTTTAGTGTATTGTATTGTAGGTGTTTCACATAAAATGGCAATGTTGATGTGAGGGAGACACCACAGACCAAGTTACAGTTAAGAAAATTAACTTTATTACTTTTAATCTTAATCCTACTGACTGAGGTCCCCACAGACCCCAGAGGTATATTTTAGTCACATCTCACAGCAGCTTAATTTTTTTATGATTTTCTAAATCAGTTTGTTCCATATAATTAATTTCTGTTTCTGTTTTAATTGGTACTTTTCAAAAATACCAATGTATTGGGGTCCCTTGTGACCCCGTTCAAAAAGCACCCAATTTCTCCTATTTATGGAGGTCATGTTTGGATCCTAATTTAAAGTATCACACATGTGCTCTGTTGACGACCCTAGATTTTCGTTTTACATGTTATGCAAATTACCTGTAACTTTCCTAAATTTACAATAATCTGTGTTTTTTTTAGGTGAAAATTAATGACATAACTAATAATGTTTTAAGAAGAAAAAAAGGTTTTGAAATAATTTTGCTACGCTATGCTGTATGTTAATGTTGGTAGGATGAGGGTTGCCACTATATTCCCTCATTAACTCTTACAATGTGACCAATGGAAAACATTATTTAGACACCATTTTAAAACCTGTACAGAAAGACAGAAGACTTCACTTATATCACCAAGAATTTTGTTCCATTTTCACCTTTGCCCTCCTAAAGCGTTGGTGCGGGTGTTTTTAAATAGTACCCAGTTAAAGACACACTGACATTTACACAATGGACACAAATAAACCTCCATTTAGATAGACGCAGATACGGCAGCAATTCTTCTGTGTATTGTCTTGTGTTGATGCGTTGTGTTGACTACAGCTGCTGCCTGACTCAAGGCTAGCTTGCCCTGCTGTGTCTGTTTTGCTCTCAGCCTTGGAGGAGTCCTATGTATGTATCACTGCCATTCCAGCTACAATCTGTGGCGAGGGGGACAGATGGAGGCCAGATTTATATCTGAAGAAGAGTCATTATGGACAGCAAAGTTGAAAAAACCAGCACGGTGCGACTTATAACTCAGCATAGCCTAAATTTGCAAGCAACCAGTGTGACTTGTGCTGTTGGCATCACAGCTAAATGAAGAAAAAAAGCTTCCATACCACAGATTGATGTCCTCTTCCTGTGAACAGCCAAGTGGTTCTTGGGAGATACTCTGTTATGTAGCAGATGAGAGTGAAGATTACACTAATCAGATGTCATGGAATCTGAAAGACACAAAGAAACAGGGGGAGATGTGATAGACTCTATTCTGTCTCTATTTCCAGCCGACTCTTTATCTCCTGGAGGAGCTGTGAGATAAACTGGGATTCCAGGCTGCTGTTGTGTGGGCCTGTTACAGACCGCATCCTGCACCTCCTGCTGGTGTGGAAATGCCACTGCGTTTGATAATCCATTTGGGTTTGACAGTGCAGGAAACTTTATCAGAGGGGATGGAAAGAATTTTTGTGGCATACGTCCAGCTGGATGTGCATATCTTTAAGATTCACAGAAATGCTCTTGGTTTGGGCTTGTAACATGGAGAGAACCTGCTTTGCTTTTTTCACGTGGAGATCTGAAGGAATAGTAAAAGATAAAACACATGCAAGAGGAGTTACAGATTTTACATGGCAGCAGCAAAATGCTGTTTCAACAAGAAAAACACTTCAGACAAGTAACATGATGTTTAGCTTCCAACTTATTTCTTTCTTTGTCATTCTTCATCAGACCTTTTTGATGACTTTGCTGAGGGGCGAGAATGTGTGAACTGTGGGGCAATGTCGACCCCTCTTTGGAGGCGGGATGGTACGGGCCACTACTTGTGTAATGCCTGCGGACTGTACCACAAGATGAATGGCATCAACAGACCTCTTATCAAACCCCAAAGACGACTGGTGGGTGACACTAGAGCGCTTTTTACCGTACTTCCATCATTTAGTGTTCAATGAATGATAAATTGAAAAGGAAAAATTCCTCCTGTCTTCTTTTCTTCTTTCACTGATAAATATGACATGTTTTATACACTGCAGTCTGCTTCGAGGAGGGTGGGCCTGTCCTGCACCAACTGTCACACCACCACCACCACCCTGTGGCGACGAAATGCAGAGGGGGAGCCAGTCTGTAACGCTTGTGGCCTTTACATGAAACTTCATGGGGTAAGACAGACAAAGAGGGGAGAGAAAAAACTACATCTTTGATCCTACAGAATGTTTGTTTAATTAATAATTAATAATTAATCTGACATCATGCCATACAAATAAAAATACACTTGGAGAGTCCAAATGAGTAGATGTCAATAAAGCAATCATACATTAACTTTTTTCTCATACTGGCAGATATTCAGAAATAAAATGCAGAGAAGGTCTTAAAACAGGCAGCTTAATATCTATTTTTCGACCATGTCCTTTTTCCTTTGCACATCTTTGAATCTCGATCTCACCTCATGAACATTTTGTGTCTTCAGACCATACGAGTGCTATGCATATCCTAGTTGAATTTACTGTTTGACCCAATTCCTTTGTCCTGATGTTTTTAACAGGTCCCACGACCCCTGGCTATGAAGAAAGAGGGGATCCAGACCCGCAAACGCAAACCAAAGAACCTCAACAAGTCCCAAACTGGTAAGCTTCCAAACCACATTTGCTCATGTCTCTGAAAAACCCATGTAAATAGATTTTCTGTGATACTGCAATTATGTAGATATTAATCACCTACTTCAGGCACTCCTGTATCATTTTTCAATCTATGGTGAACAAAGTAGGAGCAGTGTGATAAAAATCAGCTCTTTGCACCAACACAGGGACTCCCGGCATTGAGGGGACTCCAGTAACACCAAGCAGCACTCCCCGCGCCCCGACCACCACAGACGAGCCTCGCCAGATAAAGACAGAGCCGGAGACTCACAGCTTGTATACACACCACAACACGCAAACACAGGTAAGATACCTTGATAGAGGGCATTTCTTGAGAGACAGCCATTTTTTATATAAATATGATGCCTTGCACTCAAGTTAATTCACCACTGTGCACCTTTAAAGGTCTGTATCTTTCAGGTGTGCATTTGTAAGAATGGCACTGATAAAGCATAAAGAGCTCAGATCTGCACACACAATTACACAGAACACACTTAATCAAAAAAGTTTTCCTGTAGCGGCTTTCTCACCATCTCCTTCTGCACTTGTCCAGATCTCAGCCCTGCCAGCTTACATGGCAGTTCAAGGAGGGGCCATTCCTCTCAAGATGTCCCCTGGGGGCCACATTGGATCTTCTAGCTCAAAAGCTGAACCCTGGAACAACTTAATCCTGGCTTAGAAGACCTGCAGACCCAGCATCTAAAACCGTATATTGTGTATATTGTGTAAGCTCTCCTGAGTGGCTCCTACAGTGCCTTCAGTGCAATGCTCCGGGACGGAAATGTGGATGCCACAACAGAAATGTGGATCTTTAACAGCTCTGAGATACTGCGTGCAGAATCAGAGCAAGGGAGGAGGACTGAATGGAGAATCTTTAAAGAGCAGCACTGTGATAATATCCATCCGCCCAAGTATATGAAAAACAGGTAAAAAAGGGAACTTATTTGTCACTCTCACCTGTTCTATCGTGTCAGTGCAGGATCGTTAAGTGCTTTCAACATAAAACAGTGTCAAATAACAGGAAAGGCCAGACTTTATTTCCTTGAGTGAATTTATATTTCAATATATTTGTTCTTCATTTTAAGAATTTGCATATCATTATTTACAAATTACCAAAGGAGAAAAGGGACAGACGTAACATGTAAAAAAAATACAGAAACCCTTATGTCAAAGGTAGAACCATAGCAGTTTTGGAGCAAGTCTACTTAAAGGGTCAGTTCACCCAAACCTTCTCTCTCTCTCTCTCTCTTCTCTCTCTCTCTCTCTCTCTCTCTCTCTCTCTCTCTCTCTCTCTCTCTCTCTCTCTCTCTCTCTCTCTCTCTCTCTCTCTCTCTCACACTGACACACACACACACACACACACACACACACACACACACACACACACACACACACACACACACACACACACACACACACACACACACACACACACACACACACACACACACACACAAACAAACAAACCGTGTTTGTATTTCAGTTATTTGAGGATCACAAATTTCCATTCATCTCAGTTGAAATGGATGATGCAGCAGAAATCAATGCAGCAGATATATGTTGAGATATGATTGGAGGAAAATAAGATTTTTCCTTTTAATTTTGGGTGAACTGACCCTATAAGTATGCAACATTTGTTGGCAATCACTGACTATGGTCAGGTATTGCCATTTGTTTTGATACCCATTAGTTTTAAAGTACAAGTACATCTAACTCTACAAAGACAAACTTACTCAAGACATCCATCACTCCTAAACTTTGTTTCCACGGCCTCCAGTAAAAATCAATAACCCCATCTCAGTGCATAGCAACCACTCCCTGGTGGCCTGTTGTTTCCGGTACAGTTTTCACTGTGTGTGTGTGTGCGTCTTTGTCCTTTGATTTAAAGTATAAGAAACAAATGTCAGCACTGACATATATTTGACACAAAAAATACATGATTAACTACCTATGCAGCAAAAGTTTCATGATGTGGATGAACTGGCACACAGCTCCCTCTGCTGTCACAAGTGTAGACTTGCATCCACAAGAAGGGTTGACTTCCTCTGGCATCTTCAACAATCTTGCAAGTATTTATTATTAGAGGCACAACCCCAAACAACATGATTATCTGAATATCATCTATGAGCTGAAAGTTCTTTGATAAACAGTATGAAAGAGTTCTGTATGATGACTGTACAGTATTTTAGCTATACTTAATGCTTTAATTTGCTTGTTAAAAGCATGGGCGCAGCATGTGTAAAATTGGGATACCTTCACATGTAATTATCACCATAACAAATATATGAACATATATGTAAAAAAAAAACAACCTCCACTCCAGTATAATTGTGTAATACACCATTTGTGATATATTGTAAGTAAACACAGAGGACACAGCGAGAGGTGGATGTATGTTTGTAGACTTTCTCTGTGAAGCCTGTGTAGCTCTACTGAGCAAACCAATAAAGACGAAGCATTGTGACATAATGCAAATATGTATGGTGAAATGGTTTGTGGATTGTTGTCATATGCTTTTTGTGATTTTCTGTTATTTATACTATACTATATACTATATACTATACTATATGTAATGTTATGATGTCAGATATCTATGTTTAACATGGTCAAATACCAAAACTTGAGGTTAACATGTGGAGAAATGCTCGCTGTAAGTCATAAGCACTGGGCTACAGCCTGCATTGAATGCTTAGTTTGCAATGGGTTTTTTCTTCCTTCCCATTTGCCTTGACGTCAGCTTGTCGCATATGCTTATGTTTTTTGCTTTGTTTATGTTCATATGTACAGTATTTGAGAGCTTGACATTTTGGCCAATAACAAGAAAAGGTTAAGCAGCATTTTTTGCCCCCTTTCAACTAACTTCCTAATGATCTTGCCAAAGTTACTGAAAGACTTGTTGAGCTTTTGAATCCTCCTCGAAAAACTGTATTCTTCCAATTTGCAAAAATTCTTTGGTGAAATCCAAAATATCTTTGATAAAAAGCTGCACAGTACATTGATTAAAGTCCTCAGTCAGCTTCTCCCTGATGAACTCAACATATTTATCCTGTATCATCTCCCTCCAGCACTGCTGAAACATGAGTCTCATTTGATCCTGAGTGGTCTCAGATACTTGTGAGATAAAAGCTTCACAAAGTGCAAATGCCTGTCCTTTTTCTAAATTGTCCCTGAAACTTTTACTTTTTTCTGAAAGCAGAACTTGAGCAGCTTCAATCACTATGTTCACCTCCTGTTTCAAGACTTTTTTCTCATCTTCCGGTTTGCATTCATAAATACTCTTCATACTTTTAAAGTAAGTCCTCCAGTCCTGCCCTTGCACAGAGGTTATCAAGGGGAAACTCAAGTTCTCAGACCTCAGGAGGTGTTTAACAGCAGAATACAGGTTTTCACATAAAGCATTAAGATCAGAGCTTTTTTCAGCTGCTTTAACGTAGCTCTCATGGTCCTCTGTCTGATCTATACAATCCACTTGTTTGTAGTTGAGATCCCGGAAGAGATTTTCTTTGGTTCCTCTGAAGCCCCAACATCTCACATAACCAATATGAGTCTTTACTCTGTACATACTCCACCACTCCTGAGACTTCTGTAACAAGTTCAACATGCATGGCTCAGTGTTTCTAGCCAAACACGGACTGTTCATGGTGAAAACATACACCTTCCAGTCTTCCGAGACAGTCTCTGAATCCAGAAGTTCCTGGGTTTGTTTAATGATCGTGTCCTCGCTGTGTTCTCCATTGTTGTAGTTTGGATAATAAGGGCCATACATGACAATCTCCTCCTGTTTCTCAATAACTGCCCACGAATGTTGCTTATCTTCAGCACCGCATTCTTCAGAGATGTCGTGGTGGAACTCCAAAAATTTCTTGTTGACCAACTCATTGAGGAAAATGTCACTGGTGGCTTGTCTGAATTTGAGATGCTGTAATACTTTCTTTCCAGAGTTTTGTGTGTCAGACCAGGATGATATCGGCTCAAAGAAGTTCTTAGTGTCAGTCAATTGTTCGGTCTCTCCATTTGCATAGGATTCATGTGTGCATGGGCGGCTGTGGTTTGTCCTGTTTTCAAGAAAAGTACACTTTGAAGCACTTGAAAACCAGGTTTCAACTATCTCTAAATCCTGAGTGGAATCTAGACTTGTGAGATAACTGAGCCCCACCCACTTCAAACGAAAAATAGCAAAAATAGCTTTCACAGCAGCAAAAATCTCTAGTCACCTAGAGCACCATCACTCATAGCAAGAAGCTGATTGGGAAAATGAATCTCCATAAATCTGCCTTTAAGATGGAGAAGTTTGAGTGAATAACATTTGAAAAATACCATTTTTCAGCAAAAAGTGTGTACATAGATCTCCAAAAACTTACTGTGATGCAAAATGCAATCACCTTATATAAAATGTTCTATAAACACACAGTTGAGCTATTTTTTTTAAACAGCTAGTATTATTATAAGAAGTGTGGAGTTTTTGAAAATAATACAGTAGATTTTATATTATATTATGTACTGAACATACTGTAATTCTGACATTTACTGAACAGTTTTATCATTAGTATGAAACAGGAACTGAAAAGGTGATACCTGAAATACACTCTCTGACCTAAATCAACCCAGGCACTTAAGTAAACCTGTGATCTTCATGCTGCAACACAGTGAAACACTTCCATTTCCCACATAAACATATAATTATTCTCCTGTCAGTACTTACCTCTGTGTGACATGCTGTGTGGTTTTGTTTGACCTGCTGCTCTGATGTATGTCCAGAATGTTCAGATTCGTCAAACATTTCTTCGAGTGTAGATGTGGCTCCTTTTCGTACCCATCAAACAAAGGCCGTTTACGGCTTAACCTAAATGAAACAAACATGAAGTGGGTCCAGAAGCTGTTAATTTCAATTACTTTAAGGCTCAGAGGACGTCTATGATGTTTATGACCATCACAGTGATATAGTGGCCTAACATAGGGAGATGTTTAAATACATTTTAAAAGCCTATGTAATACCTTCATTTCTGCAAAGAAAAAATGTAAAAGAAAACATATATTTTGAGGCAAGGAAACTTTCCTCAGCCTCTCTTTCAGGGTTTTCACAAAGTAAAAACAGACTTTACTCACATGATAGGTTCTATCCAGACTCTGGCAGTTCAGGAATAGTCAAAATTATATTCTTGCTTTCTTTTGGTAGTTGCAGGATCCCTGATTCTAAAAGAGACCACTCTGGCAAACTCGGAGTTGAACTGCTGTGGCCTCAAGGTGTTGACTCAGATTACTACTTGACAGTTTGTGTCTGTCACCTCCTCGTCTTGGTTACACTCACGCCCATATAGGTAATAACCTCAACTGCACAATATTGATGTATTGTCAAAATGATCCAAACCAAACAATCTGTGTCTGTCATCAGTTGTCTTTTGGCATCCTCACCGCCCCTTTTTTCCAGTTTGGTGAGTTCACAGAAGTACACAAAGGAGATAGAATAAATTCCACCTTTTCATAAAGTTTAATACCTTATACTTTTTGCCTCATAAAGGGAACAAAGAGGGGAAGACAAATAAAAACAAATTCAGTGTGTGTGAAACATCCAGTGATAAACCTTGTATGATCTATAATGACATGATAGTTTTAGTAATATCATGACACAGTGAAGGAAAACTTATGATAAAGGGAGAAAATATTCTAAATTTTTAGCTGTGTGTTATCCTACAGCTTATTTTATTAATGTATAAATCGTATCATTTTGCTAAACACACTTGATCCTTTGTGTTCATAAAGTATGACTCCTGCAATCGACAGTAAAAACACAACTGTTTGTCACCTTTTTAAAGCTGTTTGAGCTGACCTGATCTGATTTGAAACAAGATTACATCCCTACCCTAGAGGTAATGATGATAATAAAAACTCCATTGAATTTTCTTGTGGTTTCTAAGTGGTGATTGGAGTTAAACATGTAAGGACAGGTGAACATATACAAGGAAATTGTTGCTGCAAACAGAAGCATGCAGAGTAACATGTTACACAAGATATGGGTGTTGCTGACACAGTAGCTTATCTGTGAATTAGATCATGGATATTTAGGACCTGAAATATTACAATATCAACATCAGTGGGAAAAACATCCTCAATAATAACCATGCAAATTTCATTTCAAAATCTGTGTGACATTTTTTATGCATGATTGTGAAACATATTTATAATATAGTATTTAAATTTCTCACAACTAATAATTAAAGTGTATTTTCCACACTAATTACATATTCTGGCTCTTGTTGACTTGATTCAATGCACTGATAATAAACTTTAAGACAGACCTTTTATAGACCTTTTTACATGTGCAACAAGTTATATTGATGATGGCTATTCTGTGTTTGATTATTCCAGGAAGTCATACTAGTAACATTTGCAGTTCTGAGGCACCACACCTCAGCCACAGCCACAGACACAGCCTCGGGGCTGCAACACCTAAACGCAACCATTGATAAACAAGTTTTGTCATTCACATGCACCTATGCTGATCCTGAAAAAGAACTGTGTGGTACAAGCGTAGGCTGAATGCATAAGCCTTTTTTAGAGTGGACATTTTGACATGTCATATCATGACCAACCATGAGGCCAATGCAGAAGTACTGTAAAGTGCTAACTTGAGTGACGGTTAAAGGATAGATTCATATTTTTTTCAAGTCTGCTTTACAACAATAGTCAAGTGTCCAAATGAACATTGAAACAGGCTTGCTGTAATAATTTCTTGTTGAGCAAAAAGACTGTAGCTTAAAGATATTTACTTTATTTGACTAATTTGGACACCTGAAGACTTAAACCTGCGTAGGTGTGTTTTTTTTCCATGTCTGTTGTGAAACAAGTCTTTGAGTATCTTAAAAAGCGTTCAGGTTTCCACTTTTATCTTTATCTTTTATGATAAAAGTGAGGCAATAGTTTGGTTACAGATTTGAATGTGTGTGAGTTTAACTTACTTTTTTGGTTTAAAATGCACTCAGTCAGCTTTTTTTCTATGTATGCGTATGTGTTTGCCTGTATATTGCAATGAACTGTATTTTTCTACAGTTCCAAAATATTCAAAACCATTATTATAACTTGATTGTTTTACTGATGCAGTATGCTTGTGTATATGAGAAAAAGGTTTTTTAAAAGTTAGAAATAGACACAATTGGTAGTTGACATGCTTGGATATTGTGGCTCTTGAGTGTCCTCTGCTGACTTATCGATATAGTTGGTGAAGAAACAGCTTAGTTCAAACTCAGGATGCTTTACTCCACAATGTGTATCAGGTGAGGCACCTACTGTGGTGTCAGCTTAACTCATAAAATATATTTAAGCAAATCATATAATTTTGCATTAAATTTTTCTTTGCAACTTCCTTGTCATCATACTTTATCATGGACTGTTTTTGTCTGAGTACAGTATCTAGTAGGGGAGAACCTGGGTTGTAGTCACACTTTTTACTCTCATCTCTCACAAACTGTATCGTCAAATATGTCTTGTGCATGTGACAATCATCCCCATCATTGGGTTGGCTGTTTGTATGTTATTTTAATGTGGAAAAATAAAAAAATGGAGGCAATTTTAAAAGTACATTTAAAAGTTTGATTTCATGTTAATTTTGTATGTATTTAACAACCAACCCTGGACAAAATGTGTCAAGAATCCCAGACTGGGATTTTTTGCCACTGGCAAAGGTAACAACCACTTTTTTTTTCTTTTTGTTTGTAGCTCAGCAATGAAAAAAAAAATAAACTAACTGATGCTCTTCTGTCATACTTTTAATGGTGATAATTGTTTTATTATATCCCCATTGTGTAAAAGCCTAGAAGAGAAACACCAAAGAGCTGTATATCTACATTTTGACATGAAAAACACTAAAACTCAATGTGAAGTGTTACTCACATTGTAGGTGACCTTTCACCCAAATTCTAAAAAAAAAAAATCACCAAAGAGCTGTATATCTACATTTTAATTTGAAAAACACTAAAACTCAATGTGAAGTGTTACTCACCTTGTAGGTGACCTTTCACCACAATTCTGAAAAATGTGGTACCACCATTTTTTATCAGTGCCCTCAAGGGAGCAACATCTGATATCTTCTTTTGTTTGTTTGTTTGTTTGTTTGTTTTGTGTGTATTTTTTATTTTTTTGGAGATGTTCTTAATGTATATAGGTTTGTATATGTATGTAATGTATATAGTCACTCATCTAAAGTATGCATCTTTTCTTCTACTTGTGATATTACATGCAGGGATCAATACGTTCATTTATTATCCTATAATTAAGAAATTGACAGTGTTATTCATTATGATTTTCCTTATGCCACATAGGATTGGATATAGAATAATAATTTGTGCATTTAAAAAAAAAACTATGCTTCACTGTCATTTCTAAAAGCATAAAAGGCTAAATACATACCTGAACAATAAAATGACTTTTCCAAGTTAATTAAAACCAGGCAAGACATATTTTTCTTAATCGTGTACAACACATTTGCCAGTGGATACAGTCAACAGGTATCATTGGTATATAATTACATAATTTCATTCAGCAGGTATGGTTTCCCTCTCGGATAAACAAAGAGCCAATCAGAAGCCGCTCTGCGCTGACATTCTGCTTAGGCGGGGCATCACACCAGACGCTCTGTTCGCTTATTGGACGCTCACCGCTAAGCCCATGACTCGCCAGCCAATCGGAGGTGTCAGTCGATCTGACGAGCCTGCTGATTGAAAGGAATATTCTCTTTATGGTGGTGCTGCTGCATCTCGGCGACGCATCGGTGTGGATGGGGGACATCTCGGCGAGTTTACAGAATAACAGCTGAGCACCCGAAGCAACATGGATATCCTGAAGTCACTGGGCCACCCGGAGGAAATATTCAACCTCTTTAAATTTAAAATGGGGGGATGCAGAACCGTCATGCCAAAGTTGGATTATGTGAGTAAACACTTCATTGCGAAAACATAGGCCTATACCAAGAAGTAAACTTGTGACATGGACATTGATGACATGGTTGCATTTGCACGTTTGCCTCATGTATCGAGTAGTACACAACGTTCTGCATTTCACAGCATCAACATACCGGCTTCATGCGGAAAACCCTCATAGGCTTATTAACAACTAGGTCTTCATGTGCTTAGTGTACACATCCTGAACCGTGATGGATTGACCTGTAAGGTGCTCCGTTTAGCACCTTAATGAGCCGATGGAACCGGAGTCAGTAATTGGACTGTCAAATGATCTGTGCTCACTCATGTGTCGCTGGCTCAGATAGAGAGATGACCATTGAGTTGGGATTTAGGTTATATAATAAGCTTGGAGGGCTCAGCAGCAGGGAGGGATGCTGTGCGCATGTTTGACGGCTAATCCTACTTTTTTAAAACCAATGTGAACCAGAGACAAACAGCCTGCAGCGAGTCCTCCATAGGCCTCTATTTTGATTGTCAGCACTGGACAATAATTAGCCTATATAATCCATACATCTCATCCGAGAAGAATAGGTCACTGTCAACAATGGCAGTGTTGGATTGGCGTATATACTGTATAAAATGCTACAAAAATGTATAAGATCAGGCAGTTCCCCAGTAGATGGCATGTTGTTACACGTCTGTTGCTCACGTTATGCACCTTAAATTATTGCTTTACCTTTAGTGCCACAGTGACAGACTAACATAGGTGCCACTACTACAGTGTCAAATATATTGTTTGTAGCTGTTAAACAAGCATTGACCTGTTTCTGAGACCATTTTGTGACCTGATGGGCTAAATTACAGTGTTGGGAAGGTTACTTGTGAAATGCTACAGATTTGTAGTTAAGTAACTATTTTAATGATTTCGTCAAGGTATTGTAACTTATTACATTTGAATACTTTTTGATTACTTTTCTAACAAATGTACTGAACTGGGCAATAAAGCTGAAAAGTCCTAAAACTTACATTTAAAGCAGGCAGTGTAAACTTCACATCAACATTGATTTGATTACAATCAAACTTTTATTAAAAGTTCTTTAATATGAATTCAAAACAAGTCACTGGTATGTAGATGGCAAACAAACTGACTACAATAAAGGAAACATATAACCAAGTCCACATTCAGACAGGTGGAGAATGTGAGTTGGATCTGACACTATTTTCTGTGACAAGTGCTTTTTTAACACCTGTAATTTTCACAACAGTTTGCATTAGACAAGCAATCTGTGACTGTGACAACTGTACCATCAAGTTACCAAACCAGACTGTAATACCATATTGTGTAATACTCTCTAACACTACATTGTAAATAGTCACTTGAACTTCTGCTAAACTCCATAGACCCCAAGACTGTATACATCCGCTGTTGAAGTCTAGAGCAGAGACTTTCAACATGGACCCTCCAGTTGAGTGTGTTATCAATATGAACTTGAGGTATTTGTAAATATTGATTTTAACAAAAAGAAAAGTACAAGCAGCAGAATGAATGTTATATTCTACATATAAGCTTTTTACCAAACAAAGTCAGATTTAACCCCATTGTAATCACCAACATCTTGATTAGTAACTGTTTCTCCTTGACTGTAACAGATTACAGTTATATTCATTTTATAATTTAAGTACCTAACACTGTTACATGTAATTAGTTATTCCCCAAACACTGCTTATCAGGTGAATTAATGCAGACATCATATAGTCTGTTTGTTTGCTGTTACCAAACCTGTTCTATTTGGTCAGCAGATCATCAGTATTTACATCACCTTTTAGCGCAGCAGGGATCAGCAATTAGATTCAACCTGGCACCAGTTTTGAGTCATAGTTCAAATGAATTAATTTAATAATATAATTGATAGATGAAACAAGCAAATATAATTTCCCCATTAGTAAGTAAAGGACTTATATCAACACAAATCTGGCAGAAATGACTGAAAATGCCTCCTCTGTGTTACACTACGAGCTATAGATGTAGTATATTTGCTATCTATCCATAGCTGATTTGTAAAAAGTAGACCTATCCGTTTTGATGTAAACTACGAAAGTAAACAGTGTAGCTTTCTTCAGAGGCTAAACGATTTTTTTGGAGGGCCAGATTTGGCCCACCACTGCTACACAAAGATGAAAACAATTGATGTCAGGTCAGGTCACAGATTTTAATGTAATATCTGTGCATCCATCTGTCATTCCCACGGTCTCCCACCAGGTGTCAGCAGACACTGTCGTAGCTTGCAGCATACTTCCCTAAACAGCTCGAATCGCTCCTTTTTGATTGTTGTTTTGCTTGCTCTATGTCAATACGAGACTGGAGTAAAGATGATAGTATTTTAAATGCAGTCCACTGGAAACCTAAAAGACGTCACTCCAGGCCAAATTATTTCTGCATGTGAGGCAAGATTTATACAATAAGATTTGCAGATAAATATCTTCACATTGGCTCATATGTTTCCCGTTTAAGACCCTCTGGCTTCGCTCTGGTGCTTGCGACCCTTGTAACGTAAGTTTTATGTGCGCACGTCTCGTTCAAATGCAGATAGTTTCCCTGCAACAAGTAGATGTTGAAACGCAGCAGAGTTGTTTGGGGTAGAGGTGGGAGTGTCTGTGCATGGTGTTGTGTCAGACTTATCAGCTGATCTACAAACACTCTGGACAGAGCGCGCTCACATACACAGTTCGCACGCGCTATTTGGAGATCAGTGGCGCGCTTCACTGAGCTCGTGCGCTTTTCAACGTCCTCCCCAAAGTGTTTTTTCACCTCCCTCGACCCCTCAACCAGCTTGTCCTCTACATGGACTGTGCGTTGGGAGTCTCTCCTCCACCCACCGAGGCGTCCAAATGGTCGGCGTCGTTTCATAGCTGCAGTGTCTCTGGTGCTGCGGGCCTGTTTTTCGCATGGCCGGAGCTTGCTGCAAGTGTCAAGTCTCTTTAACCGTGTTCAAGCGCTCTCTCTCGGTGGCGCCGCGGGGCTCTGGGTCCGCTGCACGATCGCTCCTACCGGGCTGGAGGATGGCGGAGCGGGGCCTGCAGGAGGCCGCCCGACCCTCCAGCGCCCTAAGACCCGCAGGCTTATACCGACACACGGTCTTCTCTTATCTCTCCTGCCAGGAGTCCATGAGCGACAGCCTGCGGACCTGCTACCTGTACCTGAACCAAACCAGCCGGAGTTTTGCAGCTGTGATTCAAGCGCTGGACGGAGAGTTAAGGTGAGTAAAGCTGCATCATGGCTGTTTGTTGGTCTGAGTCCAGGTGAGGGGTGTGTCTGCAGGCATGTTGCTTTCATAAGTGCACAACTCTGGGGCGTTGGCTGGGGTAGCTCTTCCCCTCCCTGTAGCACTTCCCTATGGAAGTTGTGGTAAATAAAACACACGCTTTCTCAAGGTGGGCTTCACATACTTTCTCTAATAAAACATCTAAAAGCAAAAATCTTATCAGATGGGGGTCTGTAATCTAATTAGTCAGTAGTAGTCAGTTTAGGGGTCTTGTATGCGAAAAGGTTAAGGAACCACTGGTTTAAACTAGTCAGTAGCACTGACTAGACCAGTTGTTCCCAATCTGGAGGTCGGGACCCCCACAAGGGGTGGCTGCAGACATTTGAATATGTAACCCTTAACTTTAACAGACATTTTTCACTGTTCTCTGACATTTTATGGACACAATGAATAATCATGACAATGTGTGACAGGTAGAATTAGCTTAATTTGAAGTATTCACAGGCCAGTTTAGTAATCACTGGACTAGACTTGTTTGCATTAGTCTCATTAGAAAAAAAAAGTTCATAATTGCACATGTGATGTACATGGACATATTTCCTTTGGCGTTGCAGTAAAGTCTAACAGCACAGCTATGCATGGCTTTAAAAATAGATGGCATGTGTTTGTGTGTCAGAATGAATGAACTGTACATACATTTGCACTGAAACACATAAGGAAAAGATACCTTATCAATCCAACCACAGCCAACTTTGTCAATAGACCAGAATGCATTGCAGTGCACGGCTGACCCAAGCCTCTTAAAGGACTGAGTGAAAACAGTTCAAACACACATCAGTTTCTTCACTGTATTAGTTTACTTATTTTATTGGAGGACTCTAATCTCTGTCAATTACAGTACCTACCAAGGAAAGAAGTTGTTTTAGATAAAGTTTTAGGACAGTATACAGTAAACTATGGAAGTTAAGGCTGCAATTAACAATAACTTCATTTATCAAATAATCAAAATGTTCTCTTAATCTGCTAATTATTTACTGTCAGAAAATAGTGCAAAATATTTATCACAACTTCTTAGAGCCATGGGTGACTTCTTCAAATTGAGTCTTTTGCAGTCAACACACACAATAATATAAAAAAAGTGAAGCAAGAAATCCATTAATTTGAAAAACTGGAACTAATCATAACTTTTGTTTATGACGTAAACAATAAAACAGTCAAAATTATTGCAGATTAGTTTTCTGTTTATCTATTATGAATTAATTGATCATTACTTTCAGTTCTAGTAACACTCACTAATTATAAACAGATCCTGTGTAGAAACAGAAGATACAAGGATTGTGTTTAGGATTGACCTGCAGCAAAAGTTCAGCGGAAACTGCTAATGTTACAGACAGGCGTGTCTGCTGCTGCTGCTGCTGCTGCTGCTGCTGTGTGTCCAATTTAAGACCACTGTACAGGTCAGAGCTGTCCAGGTCAGAGCTGTCAGTACAGAAATGGCAGCTGTTTGTAAACACACACATATTAGTCAGTGTGTGTAATTTATATATCCCCGGTCAAAGGGAATCCTCTAAATATAGGCTGACCTGATCTACCGAGTCCTCCTTGACACACATACTATTTTTGTCACTGTAAATCAGTGACAAGGCAACTTTTCAGTCCGCTTTCACACAC